>NW_024055820.1:1212282-1214325 GCF_902713615.1 Scyliorhinus canicula | reverse complement strand
AACCTGCACATCTTTGGAGTGTGGGAGGAAACCGGAGCACCCGGAGAAACCCACGCACACACTGGGAGACCGTGCAGACTCCGCACAGACAGTGACCCAAGCCAGGAATCGAACCTGGGACCCTGGAGCTGTGAAGCAACTGTGCTAACCACTGTGCTACCGTGCGGCCCATAAATGCTGTTATTTTCTGTCCGTTTAGTGTGGACGGTGAGGCTACTGTTAGGTTCTTCGAGGACCGACTGGCACGTTTTCTGAAGCTGTATGTGAAGCCTGGACGTTTCAAATTAGAAAGAGTGTAGTGTATCCTGTCTCTGTGGCTGAGGAATAGTTTTCATCCCAGGCCTGTAATCATTCACTTCCACAACTGGAAAGAAGATCCTGGAGACGGGTACGGTGAGGTGGCGTCAGGCTCCAGGCGGGAGTGAGGATTTGGGACTTTTCAGCAGCAACACAAACAAAGCGTCGAGGCTTCAATGAAGTTCAAAGGCAGCTCAAGGCTGTGGGGAGTGAATTCCGTCAGGCTTTACCCTGCAACCCGATAAATGGTATCCAACAACTCCGTCAAGTCTTTCAATAATCCAACTATTGCCTTGACCTTCATTAAATCCATGAAGGGCCAGGATCTGGAGGGATGGTTTGCAGCTCGGACTAACTCAGGTTCTAATCCGGACTCTTTCCCTGTCATGGTGTTGTCTGAATTTCAGAATCACAGAAATACACATAGGGACAGGAGTAGGCCATTCAGCCCCTCGAGTCTGTCCTGCCATTTAGTGAGATCATGGCTGATCTGTGACCTAATTCCATATCCATTAATATCTTTGTTTAACAAAACTCTACCTCAGATTTAAACTTAACAACTGATCCAGCTTCACCTGCTGTTTGTGGGAGAGAGTTCCAAACCTCTCCCACCCTGTGTGTGAAGAAGTTCTTCCCAACATCTCTCCTGAACAGTCCAGCCCTGATTTTTAGACAATGATCCCAGTTTTAGAATCTCCAACCAGTGGAAAAGTTTATCTTTGTCTACCCTGTCTTTCCCTGTTAATATCTTAAATACATCAATCAGATCACACCTTAACTATCTAAATTCTCGCAAAAACAGGCCTAATTTGTTTAATCTCTCGTCGTAAGCCCCGTAGTCCAAGTATCGTGGTGTATTGTTTTAGTAAATCTATATTGCAGTCCCACCAAGATCAAAATATCCTCCCGAAGGTGTGGTGCCCAGAATGGCTCACAGTTCTTCAAGTGGGGTCTCACAGGGTTTTGCATAACAGCAGCATAACGTCTGTGACGTTATACTCCAATCCTCTAGATATAAATGCCTTTAGCCTTTTTGATTATTTTCTTATTTGATTATTGTCCGTGACATTTTCAGGGTGTTGTCCTATGGCTTTGTGTGTGTCTGGAGGTGGTGTCCTGTGTGTGAGTGTGTCTTGGGTAGGTGTGCTGTGTGTGGGTGAGTGTGTCTGTGGAGGAGGTGTCCAGTGTGTCTGAGGGGAGGTGTCCTGTGTGTGGGTGGGTGTCTGGGGGGAGGTGTGGTGTGTGTGGGTGGGTGTCTGCGGGGAGGTGTCCAGTGTGTGGGTGTGCGTCTGGGGAGGTATCCTGTATGTAGGTGTGTGTCTGTGGGAGGTGTCCTGTGTGTGGGGTGTGTGTCTGGGGGGAGGTGTCCTGTGTGCGGGTGTGCGTCTGGGAGAGGTATCCTGTGTATGGGTGTGTATCTGGGGGAAGCCAGCAGCTTCAGCTGCCGCCGGCCCCGCATCTGCGTTAAGAGGCTGCAGCGGCTGCAGGCCCAAGAGGGCCAGACCGTCACCCTGCTCTGCTCGGCCAACGGCCAGCCGCCACCCCTCATCCTGGTGCTCATCCAGCGGCTGGGCCACCCCGAGGCTGGGATGGGCCTCCCCGGGTGCCTGGGCCCAGTAGGCGAGGACCTGGGCCTGAACCCCGAGGACCACGGCCTCCTCCCCGGGCGCCCGGACCCCCGCCTGCCCCTCGCTCCTTTCCAGCCCCAACTCTGCCGGACAGCAGCCTGCACATCACCTCGGTCCG
>NW_024055820.1:552633-568021 GCF_902713615.1 Scyliorhinus canicula | reverse complement strand
TCTCGGTGGGTTGAATGGCCTCCTTCTGCACTGGAAATTCTGTAAACCCCTTAATTGGGAAAAAGTGAATTGGGTAATCCAAAGATATATTTTTTTAAATAAAAAAAACAAAAGCCATCACCGACAGTCCAGGATAGAAATTCTGAACAGACAATTCTAGTTTCTCTGGAACATTTTTCCCTCTCTTGTTCCCCCAAAGCTGTAAATCCCCGTCCCACACACTCTCCCTCCTCCCTGGGCTGAAATCCAAACCCATCTCACCATCTGCACTATTTCTTTCCTCCACTCCCAGTTTTCTCCCTCCCTCTCCTCTGCCTGGGTTCAGTTCTCCAGCTCCTGTCTGCAGCCTGACAATAAAATCAATGGGTCTTATTGGGGGGGTTTGGGGCCTCCAGATGGTGTTTGTTAATCCTCCCCGCCCACCTGCCAGGGTTTCCTTCCTTGCCAGACATCAGAGTCCTCATTGAGGATTTGAGCCCAAAATAGAACCAAGCTAAATTGCACAGCGGTTAGCACAGTTTCTTCACAGCGCCAGTTTCCCAGGTTCAGTTCCCGGCTTGGTCACTGTCTGTGCAGAGTCTACACGTCCTCCTCGTGCGTGGGTTTCCTGAATGGTCCGATTTCCCTCCAAGCCCCGAACGCCGTGCTTGTTAGGTGAATTGGATATTCTGAAATCTCCCTCTGTGTACCCGAATAGGCACCAGAATGTGGTGACTGGGGGATTTTCACAGTAACTTCACTGCAGTGTTAATGTAAGCCTACTTGTGACAATAAAGATTATTATATTATAAATCGATTGGGGGGGGGGGGGAACAATTTCATACAGATTTGCGGCTCCACAAAGTGTTTCGGCTCCTCCCACCCATCTCCTGAACAGGGTGACGCCATTTATTGTCTGACTAAATGGATGGTAGCTAGGGCGCACGACCCCCCCCCCCCCCCCCCCAGGCTGCTGCTGCTGCCTGTTTTCTATCGTTCTGCCAGGAACATCCAGGAATGGCTGCCACCTCTGAAAAACCCCAGCACTGATCCCTTGGGGCAATTTTCCACATTCTCTAATTTAATAAACCCTGCCATGTCGTTGACCAGGCCTCCACGCTTGGGGCCTCCATCCTTCCACTGGAGAAGACTCCTCCGTAGGGCTACTAGGGACGCAAAGTCCAGAACACCGGCCTCTTTCGCCTCCTGCAGTCCTGGCCTCCACGGCAACCCCAAATACTGCGAGTCCCAGCCCGGATTGACCCTGGATCCTACCACCCTCGACAACGTCCCTGCCAGCCCTTCCAAAATTCCCCCAACGCTGGACATGCCCAGAACATTGGGCATGGTTTGCTGGGCTCCCTGAGCACCTGATACACCTGTCCTCGCTCCCAAAGAACTGACTCAACCTTGTCCCGGTCATGTGAGCCCTATGCAGTACCTTAAATTGTTTGAGGCCAAGCCTCGCACAAGAAGAGGAGGATTTCACCCTCTCCAGGGTGTCCGTCCACATCCCCTCCTCAATCTCCTCACCCAGCTCTTCCTCCCATTTACCCATCAGCTCCTCGACCAAGGCCTCATCCATCTCCTGCATCACCTGGTACGCTGCCGAGATCCTTCCCTCACCAACCCACACCCCCGAGAGCACCCTGTCCTGGATCCCACACGGCAGCAGCAGAGGAAACTCCGCCACCTGCCGCCTGACAAACGCCCTTAGCTGCATGTACCTGAAGGCGCTCCCCGAGGGGAGCCCGAACTCCCCCTCCGTTGCACCCAGGCTCGCAACTTCCCGTCTCCAAACGGTCCCTCAACCTCCTGATACTGCCCTGTGCCAACTCCGAACCCGCCCATCAATTCTCCCAGTGACAAACCGGTGGTTCCCCCATATTTGGGACCCCATCGAGGCCCCACCTCCCCCCTGTGCTGTCTCCATTGCCCCCAAATTTGAGGGTAGCCGCCACCACCGGGCTCGTGGTATACCTCGTTGGAAGGAGCGGCCAGCGGCGCCGTTACCAGCGCCTCCTGGCTCGTGCCCACACAGGACGCCATCTCCATCCTCCTCCATGGCTGCTCCCTCCCCCTCCATCACCCATTTACGCACCATCGCTGCGTTGGCAGCCCAGTAGTACCCACAGAGGTTGGGCAGCGTCAGCCCCCCCTGTCCCTGCCCCGCTCCAAGAACACCCTTCTCACCCTCGGGGTCCATGTGCCCACACAAACCCCGTAATGCTCTTATTAACCCGCCTGAAAAAGGCCTTCGGGATAAGGATGGGGAGGCACTGGACAGAAACCTTGGGAGCACCGTCATCTTGACCGACTGCACCCTACCTGCCAGAGACAAGCGGCAACATGTCCCACCTCTTAAACTCCTCCTTCCATTTGCTCCACCAACCTCGTGAGATTAAGCTTATGCAAGACCCCCCAACTCCCGGCCACCTGAACCCCCAAGTACCTGAAGCTCCTCTCCGCCCTTCTCAGTGGAAGCCTCCCAAACCCCCCCCCCTCCTGATCCCCTGGATGTACCACAAACAGCTCGCTCTTCCCCAAGTTGAGCTTGAATCCTGAAAAATTCCCAGAGAATCCCCTTCACCTCCGGCATTCCCCCCACCGGGTCCGCCACATACTACAATAGGTCATCCGCATGGAGCGACACTCGGTGCTCCTCCCCACCCTGGACCAGCCCCCTCCAACTCCCCGACACTCTCAGCGCCATTGCCAGGGGTTCAATTGCCAGCGCAAAGAGCAGAGGGGACAAGGGACACCCCTGCCTCGTCCCTCATAATAGCTGAAAAAACTCCGACCTCCTCCTATTCGTGGCCACACTCGCCATTGGGGCCTCGTACAACAGCCTCACCCAACTAACAATCCCCCTCCCCAAACCCGAACCTTTCCAGCACCTCCCACAAGTAGCCCCACTCAACCCTATCAAAGGCCTTCTCCGCGTCCAGCGCCACCACTATCTCCGCTTCCCCTTCTACTGCCGGCATCATTATAACGTTCACGAGCACCCTCATGTTGGTGTTCAGCTGCCTCCCCTTCACAAACCCAGTTTGATTTTCGTAGATAACCTGCGGCAACACAGTCCTCTATCCTCGTGGCTAAGATCTTTGCCAACAGCTTGGCGTCCACAATCGAGAGTGAGATCGTCCTGTACAACTCACACTGCTGGGGATCCTTGTCCCCGCTTAAGAATCAGGGAGATCAGCACCCGAGACATCGTCTGGGGCAAAGCCCCCCCCCCCCTCGTTAAAGGTCCTAACCAACAGGGGGCCCAACAGGTCTGCATACATCTTATAAAATTCAACTGGGAACCCATCCAGCCCCGGCGCCTTCCCCGACTGCATGTTCCCTATCCCTTTAACCAGCTCCTCCAGCTCAACTGGTGCCCCTGCAGCTTGCCACTCACCATCACATACCTCCCGCCACTGTCTGCCACCACATTTGACGCCTCAAACGACACCCTCTTCCCCACCAGGATCGCCACCCACCGATTTTTTTGCATCCAGCCCAAATGAAAATACTTGGCCCACCCACCCCTTCCTCAATCGTAACCTGATCCGCCACCTTCAGGTGCGTCTCCTGAAGCATGGCCACATCCGCCTTCAGCCCCTTCAGGTGCGTGAACACGCTGGCCCGTTTCACCGGCCCATTCAGTCCCCTCACATTCCAGGTGATCAGCCGGTTCAGGGGACCACCTACCCCCCTTCCCCGTCGACTAGCCATCACCCTTCTGCAATCCGCCACATGCCCGCGCCCCCCGCTCAGCCCGTTCCCCACAGCGGCAAATCCCCAATCCGATCCCCTCTACATGCTCCAGCTCTGTCTTGGCCATTCCAGCAGCAACCCAGTATCCCCCACACCCCCCCCCTAGCTGCGTAACCCTTTCCATTGTACTTCCGTAAGTCAGCCGACTCCTGCTGCTCCCGCCCCCCCAATAACCCCCCCCCCCCCCCCACCAGTGCAACACAACCACCTCCCCAGTGCCGGCCCCGCCCACCGCTCCTCTAGCGAGGGAGAAAAGCCCGCGCTTCCATCCCAAGCCCTGCCCCCGACCCAAAACGTGGGAAAAGACGGGCACATGACCCAACAGGACCGCGAACCCCACCCAAACACTCAACCAGTGAACAAAATACAGACCCCAAACATGACAAACACCCAAATAAACAGATAACAGTCCCAAACAAGCAGAGAGAAAAAGCAGAACAGCAAAAACAGATCATCCAATAGAGTAAGATTAGGGCCTAGAGTAAGATTAGGGCCAATCAAGGATAGTAGTGGAAAGTTGTGTGTGGAATCAGAGGAGATGGGGGAAGCATTAAATGGATATTTTTCGTCAGTGTTTACACTGGAGAAAGACAATGTTGTCAAGGAGAATACTCAGGTGCAGTCGACCAGGCTAGATGGGATTGAGGTTCACAAGGAGGAGGTGTTAGCAATTTTGGAAAGTGTAAAAATAGATGGCCAGATGGGATTTATCCTAGGATTCTCTGGGAAGCCAGGGAGGAGATTGCAGAGCCTTTGTCCTTTATCTTTATGTCGTCTTTGTCGACAGGAATAGTGCTGGAAGACTGGAGGATAGCAAATGTTGTCCCCTTGTTCAAGCAGCAGAGTAGAGACAACCCTGGTAATTATAGACCTGTGAGCCTTACTTCGGTTGCGGGTAAAATGTTGGAAAAGGTTATAAGAGATGGGGTTTATAACCATCTTGAAAAGAACAAGTTGATTAGCGATACTCAACACGGTTTTGTGAAGGGTAGGTCATGCCTCACAAACCTTAGAGTTTTTTAAGAAGGTGACCAAACAGGTGGATGAGGGTAAAGCAGTTGATGTGGTGTATATGGATTTCAGTAAGGCGTTTGATAAGGTTCCCCACGGTAGGCTATTGCAGAAAATACGGAAGTATGGGATTGAAGGTGATTTAGCGGTTTGGATCAGTAATTGGCTAGCTGAAAGAAGACAGAGGGTGGTGGTTGATGGCAAATGTTCATCCTGGAGTTCAGTTACTAGTGGTGTACCGCAAGGATCTGTTTTGGGGCCACTGCTGTTTGTCATTTTTATAAATGACCTGGAAGAGGGTGTAGAAGGATGGGTTAGTAGATTTGCAGATGACATGAAGGTCGGTGGAGTTGTGGATAGTGCTGAAGGATGTTATAGGTTACAGAGGGACATAGATAAGCTGCAGAGCTGGGCTGAGAGGTGGCAGATGGAGTTTAATGCGGAAAAGTGTGAGGTGGTTCACTTTGGAAGGAGTAACAGGAATGCAGAGTACTGGGCTAATGGCAAGATTCTTGGTAGTGTAGATGAACAGAGAGATCTTGGCATCCAGGTACATAAATCCCTGAAAGTTGCCACCCAGGTTAATAGGGCTGTTAAGAAGGCATATGGTGTGCTAGCCTTTATCAGTAGAGGGATTGAGTTTCGGAGCCACGAGCTCATGCTGCAGCTGTACAAAACTCGGGTGCGGCCGCACCTGGAGTACTGCGTGCAGTTCTGGTCACCACATTATAGGAAGGATGTGGAAGCTTTGGAAAGGGTTCAGAGGAGATTTACTAGGATGTTGCCTGGTATGGAGGGAAGGTCTTCCAAGGAAAGGCTCAGGGACTTGAGGTTGTTTTTGTTAGAGAGGAGAAGGCTGAGAGGTGACTTAATAGAGACATATAAGATAGTCAGAGGGTTAGATAGGGTGGACAGAGTGAGAGTCTTTTTCCTCGGATGGTGATGACCAAAACGAGGGGACATAGCTTTAAATTGAGGGGTGGTAGATATCGGACAGATGTCAGAGGCAGTTTCTTTACTCAGAGAGTAGTAGGGGTGTGGAACGCCCTGCCTGCAACAGTAGTAGACTCGCCAAATTTAAGGGCATTTAAGTGGTCACCGGATAGACCTGGATGAAATGGAAAAGTGTAGGTCAGATAGGCTTCAGATGGTTGCACGGGTCGGCGCAACAGTGAGGGCCGAAGGGCCCATACTGCGCTGTATGTTCTATATAACCGATTAAAGCGAAAGGATACCAAGGAGGGCAAAGCCTCTGGGCTGTATACATCCATTCCCTCAGTCCTCAGTTCAAGTCCAGCTTCTCTGCCTGAACAAAAGTCCAGGCTTCGATCCGGGGAGTCAAAATATAGCTGGCAATCTTTATACGTGACCCACAGGCGTGCCGGTTGTACAAGCCAACTTGACCTTTACTGCCAGGCCCAGGAGTTCGTCTTCGCCCTCCGAGGCCTTTTGCCGAAGCTCTTGGAGTCTCTGCACCCTGAGCCGTCCAACCAGCACCGCTGCGGGCCCTTAAAAGAGCCCAAAGACCGAAAAAAAGCGGGAAGCGGACCGAATGTGCGGCATAGCTCCGCATCACTGCAACCGGAAGTCCGATATATTATTTACAGTTTATAGTAAAGTATTATTTCTCGCCTTGTAATATAAGACTGTAGCTGTTATAGATTTCCAGTCATCTTCCACAGGGACCAGTTGTATCTGGCTGTCATTGAATATATTGAAACACAAGTTTGACAGATATTTATTGACAATGGAGTTGAGGGTTATGGGGAACAGATAGGAAATAGAGAGAAAGCTGAGGTGAGGAGGGATCTCTTCACTCGAGGATGTGGGTGAAGCTTTGGAATCGCTACCCCAGAGGAATGTCGAGCCTCAGTCATCAGTATGTTCAAGACAAATATGATAGGTTTCTAGATATTGAAGATCTCGAGGGATATGGGGACCGTGTGGGAAAATGGTGCTGAGGTAGATCGGCCAAGGATCTCATTGAATGGTTGAGCAGACTCGGGTGGGCCGAATGCCCTACTCTTGCTTCCATTTTAATCTCTGTGTCCTGGTCAGGAGGCAGTGAGCTGAGCTTGGATCTGTCAATCAACATGAATCAGCACCTTCAGGAGAATTGGGAGGGTGAATATTAGATACGGCAGTGTGAGAATGGAGGGGGGTTGTGTGGGATGGAGATTTACAGCTTTTGGAGAACGAGAGAGGAATAATGTTCCATAGTAACTAGAATTGTCTGTTCTGAATTCCTGTCCCATACAACAATTATGACTTTTGTGAATTGTTTTTAAAGGATATTGGAAGAGGAGGAATTACAGACAGAAATCTCAAACATCACGTCTCGATGTGACGAAACACTTCATTCCTTCTATCTGAATATCACTCGGTGCAAAGAAGAAATGTTTGTCCGATCTGTCGGCTTCCAAAATGTTTTAAACGCGAGTGACTGGAAAAGCGCCGAGGACCCACACAACACACACCTTGAAGTGAGAGTGTTCCAGTGAACTGACTGTGGAAAGATCTTTAAACCAGTTACACAGCCTGAAAAAAACATCACTCCATTCACAGTGAGGAGAGACTGTGCACATGTTCCGTGTATAGACAAGGCTTCCACTGATTGTCCAATCTGGAGAGACACGAGGAGACCCAAAACATGGAGAAACCGTGGAAATGTGGGGACTCTGAGCTGGAGGTTCATCGACGCAGTCACACTGGGGAGAGGCCATTCACCTGCTCTCAGTGTGGGAAGGGATTCACTCAGCTATCCAGCCTGCAGACACATCAGCGAGTCCACACTGGGGAGAGGCCATTCACCTGCTCTCAGTGTGGGAAGGGATTCATTGATTCATCCACCCTGCAGAGACATCAGCTAGTTCACACTGGGGAGAAGCCATTCACCTGCTCTCAGTGTGGGAAGGGCTTCACGCGGTTATCCAGCCTGAAGGCACACAAACGAATTCACACTCGGGAGAAGCCATTCACCTGCTCTCAGTGTGGAAAGAGATTCCGTGCTTCATTCTCCCTGCGAAGACATCAGCAAATTCATACTGGGGAGAAGCCATTCACCTGCTCTCAGTGTGGGAAGGGATTTGCTCTTTTATCCACCCTGCAGACACATCAGCGAGTTCACACTGGGGAGAGGCCATTCACCTGCACTCAGTGTGGGAAGGGATTCGCTCACTTATCCACCCTGCGGAGACACCAGCGAGTTCACACTGGGGAGATGTCATTCATCTGCTCTCAGTGTGGGAAGGGATTTCAGTGATTTTTCCATCCTGGAGGATACACCAGTGTGTTCACACTGAGGAGAGGCCAGTCACCAGCTCTCAGTGAGGGAAGGGATTTATTGCTTCATCCACCCTGTGGAAACATCAGCGGATTCACACGGGGAGAAGTCATTCATCTGCTCCCTATGTGGAATGGATTCACACAGTTATCCAGTCTGCAGAAGGGATTACATAGAAACATAGAATATAGGAGCAGGAAGAGGCCATTTGGCCCGACGAGCCTGCTCCACCATTCATCATGATCGGGCTTGTCTCCAACATCAATAGCTTAATCCTGATTTCCCCTCCATATCCTTTGATCACTTTCACCATAAGTGCCATATTCAACTGCTTCTGCTGTGTGGGCAGCACGGCAGCACAGTTGTTAGCACTGTGGCTTCACAGTGCCAGTGTCCCCAGTTTCGACTCCTGGCTTGGTCACTGTCTGTGCGGATTCTGCATGTTCTCCCCATGTCTGCGTGGGTTTCCTTCCAGATGCTCTCGGTTTCCTCCCACTCGTCCCGAACGTTGTGCTGTGAGGTAATTTGGATATCTTGAATTCTCCCTCGGTGTAACCTGAACAGGCGCCGGAATGTGGCGGCAAGGAGCTTTTCACAGTAACTTCAATGCAATGTAAGCCTACTTGTGACAATAAAGATTATTATTATTCTTGAAAACATGCAATGTAATGGCCTCAACTACTTCAAACAACAAAGAAGAACAATACAGCACAGGAACAGGCCCTTCAGCCCTCCAGTCTGTACCGGTCATGATAGCAACCTTTGCCAAAACCCACAGCACTTCCTTGTGCTGTATCCCTCTATACCCATCCTTTCCATGTATTTGTCAAGATGCCTTTTGAACGGCATTAATGTATCTGCTTCCACAACCTCCCCTGGCAACGCGTTCCAGGCACTCACCACCCTCTGTGTTTTTTTTAAAAAACCTGCCATGCACATCTCCTCTAAACTTTGCCCTAAGGATGTTTAACCTATGCCCCCTTGTGACTGACCCCTCCACCCTGGGAAAGAGTGCCTGCCCCTCCACTCTATCCATGCCCCTCATAATCTTGTAGACCTCTATCAGGTCACCCCTCAACCTCCGTCTTTCTAATGAAAACAATCCGAGTTGATTCAGCCTCTCCACATAGCTAACACGCTCCAGACCAGGCACAATCCTGGTCAACCTCCTCTGCACCCTCTCCAAAGCCTCCACATCCTTCTGGTAAGTGTGGTGACCACAATTGTGCGCAATATTCCAAGTGCAGCCTTACTAAGGTTCTTTACAGCTGTAGCATGACTTGCCAGTTTTTATACTCGATGAAGGCAAGCATTCCATACTCTTTCTTGTCTACCTTGTCCAATTGAGTTGCCACCTGAAAAGATCTGTGGTCCTGCACACCCAGATCTCTCTGACTTTCTATATTCCGAAGACTTTTACCATTTATGGAATATTTTCCTTCTGTTAGACCTACCAAAATGCATTACCTCTTATTTGTCCAGACACCAACCTTGGTGTCATTCACAACTGACTAATCAGGAACCGGCTACATTTTCCTCCAAATGGTTTATGTACCCTACAAACAACAGAGGCCCAAGCACAGATCCCTGTGGAACACCACTAGTCACAACTTTCCATTCAGGAAAAATATCCTTCTACTGCTACCCTTTGCCTTCTGTGAGCAAGCCAGTTCTGTACCATTCTTACCACCTCACCACTGATCCCGTGTGACTTCACCTTTTGTACCAGTCTGCCATGAGGCACCTTGTCAAAGGCTTCATTGAATTCCATGTAAACAACAGCCATCGCCCTCCCCTCATCAATCATCTCTGTTACCTCCTCAAAAACTCAATCAAGTTAGTGAGGCATGACCTCCCCTTCATAAAACCATGTTGTCTATCGCATACGAGTCCATTTGTTTCCAAATGGGTATAAATCCTGTCCTCGAGAATTCTCTCCAGTAATTTACCTACAACCGAGGTGAGGCTCCTTGTCTATAGTTTCTGGGATTATCCTTGCGACCTTTCTTAAACAGTGGTACCACATTAGCTATTCTCCAATCCTCTGGGATCTCACCTGTAGCCAATGAGGATACAAAGATGTCAGTCAGGCCCCACCAATTTCCTCCCTTGCTTCCCTCAGTATTCTGGATAAATCCCATCTGGTCTAGGAGACATATCTACCTTTAATATATTTTAAAAGACCCAATACCTCCTCCTTTTCGATGTTAACATATCCAGACTGTCCACACACCTACCCAAGTATGACCTTCCACAAAGTCCCTTCTTATAGTGACACTGATGCAAAGTATTCATTTCCTCTGGCTCAACACATAGATTCCCCCCACTTTCCTTAAGTGGTCCAATCCTTTCCCTGGCCACCCTCTTGCTTTTTACACATGAATAAAAAGCTTTGGGATTCACCTTGATCCTACTTGCCATGGACTTTTCATGACCTCTTCCAGTCCTCCTCATTTCCCGCTTCAGTACATTCCTACTTTCTTTATACTACTCGAGGGTTTTGACTGTCCCCGTCCTTCTAGACCATACAAAAGTCTCCTTTTTCTTTTTTTTATAAATTTAGATTACCCAATTATTTTTCCAATTAAGGGGCAATTTAGCGTGGCCAATCCACCTACTCTGCACATTTTTGGGTTGTGGGGTGAAACCCACGCAGACACGGGGAGAATGTGCAAACTCCACACAGACAGTGACCCAGAGCCGGGATCGAACCTGGGACCTCAGCGCCGTGAGGCGGTTGTGCTAACCCTTGGCCACCGTGCTGCCCTCCTTTTTCTTTTTGACGAAGTTCACATTATCCCTTGTCTTCCAAGACTCCCTAAACTTCCATACTTACCCTTCGTTCTTTCAGGAATGTGACTTTCCTAAATCCTAATCACTGGCGCTTGAAAGACTCCCACATGTCCGATGTTGATTAACTATCCAACAGTCGCACCCAATCCAAATTCTTCAATTCCTGTCTAATGTTATCGTAATTTGTCTTTCCCCAGTTAACTCCTTACGTGAGGGTTACCCCTGTCCAAAGTACCCTAAAACATACACAATTGTGGTCACTACTCCCAAAATGTTCCCCTACTGAAACCTCAACCACCTGTCCAGGCTCATTCCCCAATACCAGATACAGTACTGCCCCTTCGCTTTGCTGAACTATCTGCATATTGCATCAAGTAACAAATTCCACATGCTCACCACTCTGGTGAAATTTTCTCCTCATCTCTGTCCTAAATGGTCTACCCTGTATCCTCAGACTGTGACGTCTGGTACTGTACACTCCCACCATCAAACCTGTCAAGTCCTGTTAAAATATTATAGGTCTCTGAGATCCCCACCCTCCCTCATTCTTCTGAACTCCAGCGGGTACAATCCTAACTGATTCCATCTCATACATCAGTCCTACCATCCCAGGAATGAGTCTGGTAAACCTTCGCTGCACTTCCTCCAGAGCAAAAACATCCTTCCTCAGATAAGGAGACCAAAACTGTTCACAATATTCCAGGTATGGCCTCGCCCTGTCCTGTATAATTGCAGCAAGATATTCCTGCTCCTTGTTGCACGTTTTGCTATGTGGGCAAAACGCGTTTATTGGGGTGTATTAACTTCCAAGTGCTTTACACCACTAGGCTCTGTTCTGTGTATTTATTCAGCTTAGGAGTCGCCAGGTGCCGTATAGACACCGTCACGAGTATTCCAGGTCAAGTTCAAAGTAATAAGACGATACACCGATTAGTAAGGTCCAAACGATAATATTTATTATACAGTTGTAATAAATATTCATGCACACACTAAGAGACTAAGCTATGACTAAACTAAAGTAATCAGAATACTTATCTAACAGGAACAGGCAAGGTCAGGGAGCGAGGCCTTCGTCCTGGTCTTGGCTGCAACCTTCAGCAAGCGTTCTGGTCACTGGGGATTCTAGCGGGCTTAGTTCACGTAGCGAGCGTCGTACTGGCACTTACGGTTCGGCGGCTGGTGCTCGACGGCTGGAGTCAGATTGGGATCTTCAAGTTCTTGGTCAGAGCCGGAGCACGGAAAAGCAGACAGGACAACACGAGGTCCCTGTCTTTTATAGGGATCCCATTGTCCTTCCCTCTTCTGGGCGGGCTTTAACCTTTGGATATCTATTGGGTCAATTCCTCATCGATACTGTTTAAATTCCCCAATGCGAGGGGGTCTCCGTGATGGGGGGGGCGTTTCTTATGCCCTTTTGTTTGGAGGTTTCTGGTGCCTCGATGTCTGGGCCTTGGTTCAAATGTGTCCATTCAGAATCAAATGTATCTATTGTGTGGGTGTTCAGGTCTGATTGCCTCATTAGCATGCAAAGCGTTTTGCCATTTGCACCTAGCTAAGGTCTTCTCACCTGAGCCCAAACTGGTTTCTGTTACTTGCAGAATGCAAAATGCTCTTTTTGCAGACTGCTGTTCTGGCTAAACTGTCTGTTTCCCTGCAGGACTTAGCGCTTGGCTTATTTTGTAGCTCAGCGTCCATTTTAGGGTGGCTACATTCCCTCCTTGTGATCCTCACAATCAAAAATATTGTGAAGGATCACCTATGTACGTCGCCTTGAGTGCATCTGGGTTGCCTTCTTTGTGTCCCCTGACCTCTTGCCAGTTCCTGGGCTACTCTATCTTAACTATGGGAAGAAAAATTTTTACCTTACAGTTCTACTGGCGCTATGTCAAAGGGGACATGCATTACCATAAACTGGGAACCTCTACCTATCACAATTATCCCTAACTTAACTTAAACATTTCCTCACACTCTAAAACCTTAACCATTCACACCACAACATCACATTTCCTAACTCGGCAGTCGAGTATAGGACAATATAATACAGGGTCGAACTTTATTTACAGAGTGCTTTAATCAGTGAGGGGCTGAGGGGCTTGGTGAAATCCGAAGATGGGAGATTGAACTCCATAGACGGTTGAGGGGGCAGGGAGGCTCTCCTCTTCCACTTCCTCAACCTGAGGGTCTGTACCAGTATAATGAGGATCGCAATCACCAGTAGTGATTCGATTACGTATGACATGGAGTACCATGTCATAAATTTAGTGCACCAGGTCTGAACCTCACTGATCAGAGCTGAGCACTGGGGAGTGGTTGTAAGGGAAACATTTACTGTGGGGGTTGTGGGGGAAACGTGTCTTGCTTCCACACAAAACAGATATAACAGTTAACAACAATAGGTGAGCTTCCATCATCTTCAACTTGGTTTTCCTTCTTTCTTCCTCCTGTATGGACAATCCTTGCTTCGATCCCTGTCTCGTCCTTCGAAAGCTATGGGATCAAGCACAGTATCTGTCAATACACAGTTTAAGATCTTTACCTGTTAGTGCATCTGTCTTTTAAATTCCAATTGACCCTTTAAAAATGACTGGCCAAGTCACACCCTGTGACTCCCCTCATTTTTTTTTTTTCCAAAAGCGAATTTGAAGACCAGAATACACCTAAACAATCCTTCTCCTGCGAGCCGTCTCGCAGGCTTTGCTAGCTTACCATCCGAATGTTCCCGGATGTAAATAGCATGTGGGATGGCGGCCGAAGGGCTGCCTACGAAAAATGAAAACAAAATTTTGAAAGAAACGTCCGAATGAGTTGCGTATGGGCCGCTACGGGTACGAGTTGGATGGGATCCCGGGTAGGGCGTGCTGTGCCATACCCGAGCCTTGGCTGACCAAAGTGGGGTTCTCAGACAGGGCGGGTCCTCAGTGCCGTTTGTCCACTGCCTGAGTAACCTGGATTAAACGGGTAAGAATGTGTTAACCGTGACTTGCAGCCTCTATTCACCGAAATAGAGGGGCACCTAAAAACAAGGGAGCCAAGATGCTCCCACTGAGGATTGAGCTGGGCTTCAGATATTTCAGACGATAAGGTGAGCTGCTCACCATAGAAGTTCTCAGAGGTTTCGGCAGAGAAACTATTGGGTGTGTAAGGTGGTCACAAGCCTTACAACTTTGAAAAGATCTCCAATCAAACTGGTGTTTTGGAACCGAAGTTCTCAAAGGTATCTGCGGACAAGCTAACGTGTATGTGAGGTGGTCACAATCTTTTCAGCTGAAAAGAAGATGTCCATCCTCCAACTGAACCATTTACAGTACTGAGACAAACAAACATAAAACGATAGACAAACATACGTGCAGGTTCCATCAGAAAGGACATCGCTTCCCTCAAACGATTCCTATTTTACATCATCTGGACACCTCACTTTTCCTCTGTCTCTGTGAACAGGGTCACAAAGGGGTTGCCGTATCGGGATTCAGACACCGTGTCGTCCTGCTCTCCCGGATCCCACACCCTTGTGTGGATCAGGCATGCTATTTTCGAATTGTGTGACCGGGGGTCACTTTCGTCATTTCGGACAAGTCTGTATGAATTGTCCCTGTGCCATAGTGTTGTGTCAAGTGTGTTGTCGGGGTAGTCGGGGTCGGGTGGTGGTTCTGGGTTTTTAAGGTAAGTGACTTCCATGGGGTCACTGGAGTCGGGGTAGTTGGTGCAGTGTGGGCTGTATGGCTGTGTGCTGTCGCTGTCCTCAGAGTCAGTGTCTGTCCTGCTGTCTCTGCTGTGGCAGCTTGTGGGCGTTTCGGGGGTGGTCTGTCGTGGTCTGTGGGCGGAGTCGTGGCGAGTCCGTTGATGAACTGGTCTGTGAGGGGGATGGTGGAAAAGTGTCTCGAGTGGGCGGGGTGAAGTGTTCTGCTGCATCTAGCAGTACATGGTGTGCATGGTTGGCCTGTGTTCCATATGCCTTTAACTGGTTGATATGGAACCACGCGGTCTTACCATTAGGATATTTTATCCTATAAACTGAGGGGCTAATTTTATCCGAAATTGAGTGGGCCGGAATATTTTGGAGCCAAAAAACTGCTGGGGTTGTAAACAGATAACATTACCTGTTGCCCAACCTGGAATTCAGTGGGGTGAACGGTCTTGTTAAAACAAGCTGTGCGTTGTTTACGGCGTTTCCCTAGCTGAACTGCGGCTGCAATCTGTGCAGACCTCACAGTCTCAACCAAGTCTTTAACCGTCTTTTCGTGTGTGAGGGCCGTCACCTCGGGCTGGTCATGTCCAGTCCTAAAAGGAATTCTGTCCCTTTCATAGGGCGTCCGGTCATGAGTGTGTGTGGTGTGTAGCCTGTGGAAGTGGAAACAGTGTTCCTTATGAACATGAGTGCAAATGGGAGCACTGAATCCCATGTGGAGTTGTTCTCCTGAACCATTTTCCTAAGGGTTTTTAGAGTCCGATTCATGCGCTCCACAATCCCGCTGGACTGTGGATGATACGCAATATGAAAATTTTGTTTTATTCCAAATATTGTCAGGACGTTCTTCATGACCCGTCCTGTAAAGTGAG
>NW_024055820.1:440670-552533 GCF_902713615.1 Scyliorhinus canicula | reverse complement strand
TGACTTACCCGGCGGTATCAGATCGACTGACAATTTCCGAACAACCGCCTCAACAGGAGCTACTTCAGGCACTGCGCATGCTCCAGCCCGCCGTGTCCGTGAGGCGATTGGAATAGGGGGCGGGACTGGAGGACCGATCTGGAGCGACTGGTCCTCCAACCAATCGGAGTGAATGAGGGGCGGGGCTAAGCCTGGGTCTCTCCCATTGGC
Source organism: Scyliorhinus canicula (assembly GCF_902713615.1). Lineage (NCBI taxonomy): Eukaryota > Metazoa > Chordata > Chondrichthyes > Carcharhiniformes > Scyliorhinidae > Scyliorhinus > Scyliorhinus canicula. The sequence continues at coordinate 552,323 of NW_024055820.1, read as the reverse complement.
TGAAACTCTGCATCATTTTGAAGCTGATTTGTCTCAAACTCCAGGAGATGAAAGGAAATGAAGGGATCTGGAAAGCAGCAGATTTTCATGTTGTTCCAAGAAAGTGGGGCCTGTGGAATGTCAGGTTTTACACAGCACACGGTCAGCCTGTGGTTTCGTGCTGGGTAAAGAATCTGCAAACAAGGTAAGGGAATAAATAATTAATAGTAGCACCCGAGGAACTACAGAGGGACGATGGTGGGCATATCCATAGGTCCCTGAAGACAGGAGGCCAGGTAGATAGGGTGGTTAAAAAGGAATATGGAATACTTGCCTTTATTAACTGAAGAAGGAGCCGTGCTCCGAAAGCTCGTGTTTGAAACAAACCTGTTGGACTTTAACCTGGTGTTGTAAGACTTCTTACTTTATTAACTGAGGCATGGAATATATGAGCAGGGAGGTTATAATGGAGCTGTATAAAATGCTGGTTAGCCCACAGCTGGAGTAGTGTGTACAGTTCTGGAAGGAAGTGATTGCACTCGAGAAGATGCAGAGTAGATTCACCAGGATGGCCTAGGCTGGAGTATTTCAGCTAACAAGAGAGTCTGGATAGGCTGGGGTTTTCCTTGGAGCAGAGAAGGCTGAGAGGGACCTGATTGAGGTATGTAAAATGATGGAGTGAATTAGTGGTGAATAGATGGGGTGAATAGGAAGGAAACCTTTTCACCTTAGCGGAGGGGTCAGTACCAGTGGGCAGAGAAGGAAACGTTCCCCTTACCGGAGGGGTCAATAAGCAGGGGCATAGATTTCATGATATGGTCGGAGGTTTACAGGAGATGCAAAGAAAAACTTTTTCACCAGAGGGTGTTGGGAATCTGGAACTCACTGCCTGAAAGTGTGGGAAAGAATGTAATTCACAACATTTAAGAAGTATTTAGATGAGCATTTGATATGCTATTAGATGGAAGGCTACGGACTAAGTGCTGGAAAATGGGATTGGAGTAAATAGGTGCTTGATGGCTGGTGGAGACACGATGGGTCAAAGGGCCTCTTTCACTCCTGGAAAAACTCTGACTCTAATCGTACCATTCAGATCACTCAATGGAATTCTCAGGAACCACATTGGAGAGGAAGGTTGCTGACACCTAATGACAAGCAGCACACGCACAAGCAGCAAGACACATAACTTTGGTCAGAAAAGATTTTCCCATTTGAAATCCATATTGACTATTCATTGTTATTTTTACCTTTCCAGATTTAAAAGGTTCCCTCCTTTACTCAGGATTAGATTATTTACAGATGTGAAGCTAATTATTTCATCATTTCCTTGCCATGTTCTGTCTGCTATTTTAGTTTTTAGAAATATTTTATTCTCCTTTTTCACAATTTTTTCTCCCAAATTCACACCCACCAACAACAACCAATAACCAGCAAAAAATATCTCAAACCCCAGAACAATAACAACGATCCCATCCTCCCACCATGCTCAGACATCAGCCCGCATGTTAACATAAACAAATGACAAAAAAGGAATCGGGGATTCAATGTTATCCAGTTCTTGAAAGTGCATAATAAATAGTGCCCATGAATTGTCGAACCCCTCCGAGCTTCTCTTCAGTTCGAACTTAACCTTCTCAAGGGTCAAGTATTCCAACAGGCCCCCTCGCCACGCCAGGGCACAGGGTGGAAAGGCCGCTCTCCACCCCAGCAGGATCCGCCTTCGGGCGATCAATGAGGCGAAGGCTATGATATCTGCCTCCGCACCCGTTTCCAACCCTGGCTGGTCCGACACCCTGAATATGGCCTCCCGGGGACCCGGGTCCAGCTTCACATGCACCACCGTGGAAATTACCCTAAACACCCCCTTCCAGTACTCCCCAAGCTTTGGACAAGCTTTGGACAGGACCAAAACATATGAACATGATTAGCGCCCCCCCCCCCGGCGCAATGCTCACACACTTCTACCCCTTCAAAGAATCGGCTCATCCTTGCCCTCATGAGGTGCGCCCTGTACACCATCTTCAGCTGTATCAGCCCCAACCTCGCACACGAGGTGGAGGCATTCACTCTCCGGTGCACCTCACTCCCAACCCTCCCAACCCTTCCTCCTACTTTGCTTTGATCCCCTCCAGTGGTGCCTTATCCTTTTCCAACCTAGCTCCGTACACCGCTGACACTACCCCCTTCTCCAGTCCCCTTGCCGCCAGCACCTCCTCCAACAACGTGGAAGCCGGTTCCTTCGGGAAGCTCTGTGTCTCCTTCCTGGCAAAGTCCCGAACCTGCACATACCTAAACACTTCTCCCTGCTCCAGCCCATGCTTCGCTTCCAGCTTCCTCAATCCTGCAAATCGGCCCCGAAGAAACAAATCTTTTAGTGTCTTAATTCCCTTCTCTTCCCATTTCCGAAAGCTTCTGTCCCGCCTCCCTGGCTCAAATCTGTGGTTCCCCCGAATCGGTATTTCCCTCTACCTTGCCCGCAGCGTGAAGTGTTGGCGAAACTGCCTCCAGATTTTCAATTAAGCTATTATTACCAGACTCCCTGAGTATTTCCCCGGAGCTACTGGGAGCGGGGCCGTTGCTAGTGACTTCAGCCCCGACCCCCTGCACAAACTCTCCTCCACTCTAACCCACTGTGAATCAACCCCCCTAACCCAGCTCCGCACCTTCTCCACATTCACCGCCCAGTAGTAGTACATCAGGTTCGGGAGACCCAAACCCCCTGTCTGCCTTCCCCTCTGTAGCAACACCTTCCTCACTCTGGCCACCGTCCCTCCCCATATAAACGAGGTAATCCTTCCCTCAATCTCCCTGAAAAAAGACTTTGGCAGGAAAATTGGTAGGCATTGAAAAATAAACAGAATTCGCAACAACACATTAATTTTAACCGTCTGCACCCGACCCGCCAGTGGCAGAGGGAGACCATCCCACCTCACCAGGTCGGCTTTCACTCTCCCCACCTGCAAAGCCTCCCCCACTCCCGGGCAACCTGCACCCCCAAATACCTAAAGTGGGTCCCTGCCCTACAGAATGGCAGCCCCCGCACCCCTACCCCCACCTCCGGCCGAGACACCACAAAATACTCACTCTTGTCCAAGTTCAGCTTGTACCCCGAGAAAGACCCAAATACCTGCAGCAACTCCAACATTCCTCCTATCGACGCACTCGGCTCCGACACATACAGCAGCAAGTCGTCGGCATACAAGCACACCGCATGATCTATCCCCCCCCCCCTCACTATTCCTTTCCATGCTCCCGCACTTCTTAATGCGATGGCCAATGGCTCAATCGCAAGCGCAAACAGCATGGGGGACATAGGACATCCCTGTCTCATCCCACGGTGGAGAGACAAGTATCTCAAACTGATATTGTTCGTGTGGACACTCGCCTTCGGCTCCTTATATAACTTTACCCAGTTCACAAATCTTGGTCCAATCCCAAACCGCTCCAGCACTGCCATCGGGTACTCTCATTCCACCCGATCAGACGCCTTCTCGGCGTCCAGAGCCACCACCACCTGTTTCCTTCCCTTCCGCCGGTGCCATAACAACGTTCAAAACCCTCCTAATATTCAAAAACAGCTGCCTCCCTTTCACGAACCCTGTCTGATCCTCACCTATCATCTTCGGGAGGCACCCCTCCAGCCTACCCGCCAGTACCTTTGCGTCTACATTAAGAAGTGAAATGGGCCTATACGACCCACACTCCGTCGGATCCCTATCCTTTTTAAGCAACAGTGAAATCGATGCCTGCTCCAAGGTTTGCGGCAGCACTCCCTTCCCTATCGCCTCGTCAAACATCTCCACCATCAGGGGTGCCAACTTATCCTTAAATTTTTTATAATATTCCACCGGAAACCCATCCGGCCCTGCCACTTACCCGATTGCATCCTCCCAATCGCATCTTTTATCTCCTGCTATAGTATTGCTCCTTCTAATGTAGCCCTGTCTCCCTCCCCTAGCCTCGGTTACTCCAACCCATCTAGAAATTCCAGCATCTCACAGTCTCCCCCGGGCGGCTCTGACCTGTACAACCTCTCGTAAAATTCCTCAAAAACTTTGTTAATCAGCTCCGGAGCCATCACCAACTTCCCGGCCCTATCCCTTACCTGAAGAATTTCCCTTGCTGCTGCTTCCCTCCGAAGCTGACCCGCCTTGTCTCCTTGTTCATAAACTGCACCCCTTGCTCATCTCAGTTTGCACACCGCCTTCCTGGTGGATAGTCGGTCAAAGCTCACCTGTAGTTTCTTCCTCTTTCCCAGCATCGCTGGGTCCCCATCCTCTGCATAATTCCTATCTGCCTCCAACATCTCATCTATTAGCCTCTGCCGCTCCAACCTCAACATCTCATCTATTAGCCTCTGCCGCTCCAACCTCTTGTCTTTGTCCACCCTGGCCTTAAACAAAATTACCTCACACCTCATTACCGCCTTTAGAGCCTCCCAGACGACTGCCATTGATACCTCACCCGTACAGTTGAATCTTACATATTCCTTAATTACCTTTTCAATTTTTTCACAGAATACTTGGTTCCCCAAAAGCCCCACATCCAGTTTCCACCCCGGCCTCTGCGCTACCCCCTTCTCCAGCACCCTATCCACCCAATGTGGCGCGTGATCTGACACAGCAATTGCAGAGTATTCCGACCCCTTGACTCCAGCCAGCAAAGCCTTTCCCACCACAAAAAAGTCAATCCATGAGTATACCCTATGGACTGAGAAAAACGAGTACTCCCGTTCCCCTGGGTGCAGGAACCTCCAAGGGTCCACCCCTCCCATTTCCACCATTAGCCCAGCTTGCGCCTTTGCCCTCCTTGATGGGACCAGCGAGTGCAGCCGTGATCTGTCCAACCTTGGGTCCTGCACCAGGTTCCAATCCCCCCCTACAATCAGCTCGTGTGTGTCCAAGTCAGGATTGGCTTCAAACACCTTCCTCGCAAATCCCGCATTGTCCCAGTTGGGACCGTATACACTTACCAGCGCCACTAATCTCCCGTCCAGCGCCCCGGCCACAATCACATATCTACCCCCCTGATCTGCCACCACCTTCTCCATCTGGAAGCGTACCCTTTTGCTGACCAACACTGCTACCCCTCGAGTCCTTCCATCAAATCCAGAGTGAAACACTTGGCTAACCCAACCCTTTTTAAGTCTCACCTGGTCCTTCACCCTCAAGTGAGTCTCCTGCAGCATTGCTACATCGGTTTTCAGACTTTTAAGATGTGCAAGCACCCTTGATCTCACCTCCTAGCCCTCTCATGTTCCACGTAACTATCCTTACTGGGGGTCTCACACTATGGAAGAGACAGGGGAGAGCGAGAGAACTTCAAAAGAGACTGACTTCTGTCAGAGATATTAAAAAGTTTCAACACACTGCGTATTTAATACAAATCTAATTTATTTGACTTTTAGCCAGAATATTAGCCCCTGTAAATGGGCTGAAGTTTGTTATCAGCAGAAAGAGACCCAAATGCAAAATCCATTCACCGTGGTTTGTGGCCTCGTTGGTGTCTCAGTTGGGAGGATGAAGTGGTGAATGTCTTCCCACACTCTGAACAGGTGAATCGTCTCTCTCCAGTGTGAATTCGCTGGTGCATGTGCAGGTCAGATGATCGAGTGAATCCCTTCCCACACTTGGGGCAGGCGAATGGCCTCTCCCCAGTATGGATTCGCTGGTGTACAATGAGCTGAGATGATTGTGTGAACCCATTCCCACAGTGAGAGCACCTAAACGGTCTCTCGTCAGTGTGAATACGTTGATGAAGCATCAGTTCCCCAGAACTTTTAAAGCACTTCCCACAGTCTGGACATTGGAATGGTCTCTCATCAGTGTGAACTCGCTGGTGACTCAGCAGGTTGCATGACTGAGTAAATACCTTCCCACACTCTGAGCAGGTGAATGGCCTCACCCCAGTGTGAACTCGCTGGTGTATCTGCAGGTGGGATGACTGAGTGAATCCCTTCCCACACTTGGAACAGATGAATGGCCTCTCGCCAGTGTGAATTCGCTGATGTGCCAGCAGATTGATTGAATTAATGAAACCTTTCCCACACTGTGAGCAGGTGAATGGCCTCACCCCAGTGTGAACTCTCTGGTGTGTCTGCAGGTGGGATAACTGAATGAATCCATTCCCACACTTGGAACAGATGAATGGCCTCTCGCCAGTGTGAATTCGCTGATGTGTCAGCAGATCGGTTGAATTAATGAAACCCTTCCCACACTGAGAGCAGGTGAACGGCCTCTCCCCAGTGTGAACCCGCAGGTGTGTCAGCAGTTTGGATGAATTAATGAAACCCTTCCCACACTGAGAGCAGGTGAACGGCCTCTCCCCAGTGTGAACTCGCTGGTGTTTCCGCAGGGCGTTTGACTGAGTGAATCCCTTCCCACACTTGGAGCAGGCGAATGGTTTCTCCCCAGTGTGACTACGTCGATGAGTTTCCAGCTGGGATGGGGAAGTGAATCCTTTCCCACAGTCCGCACATTTCCACGGTGTCTCCTCAGTGTGACTGCATTTGTGTTTCATGAGGCCTGATGATCGACTGAATCCTCGTCCACACACACAACACGTGTATTGTTTCTCCCCACTGTGAACAATTCTTTTTCCTTCCATGTTCAAAATCTGCTGATATTCAGGATATGATAAATTGAGGACTCTGTCAGATGTGACGCTAGTTTGAGTTTCCGGACTTTGAAGCCTCCCCTTTGAACACCCTGTGAAACTGATGGAAAACAGAAAATAGGGAGTGAGAGAGAACCCACAAAAACACAAAGACAGGTTGTGAAATTGAGCTGAATCAATCTGGTCATTTGTGGGGCCGACACTGGGAAAAAACTGACCATGAAAACTGCTGAATTGTCATAAAAATCCAACTGGCCTCTTTGGGAGGAGAGAGAAAGAGGCGAAGAAAGATTTTTATATTTACAAGACATATTAAGAGAGCAGTTGGCAAAACAAATTCGATCTTGAGCTTCATAAACAGTAATATTGATACCAAAACTATGCTTCTGGTGGCACAGTGATTAGCACTGCTGCCTCACAGCACCAGGGACCCGGGTTCAATTCCGGCCTTGGTGACTGTGTGGAGTTAGCACTTTCTCCCCGTGTCTGCGTGGGTTTCCACCTGTTGCTCAGGTTTCCTCCAACAGTCCAAAGAAGGGAAGGTTTGGTAGATTGGCCTTGATAAATTGACCGTTAGTGTCCAGGAATGTGTAGGTTAGGTGAGGTTACGGGGACAGGGTAGGGGTGTGGGCCGATGCAGAGTGCCCTTTCAGAGAATAGAACAAAGAAAATTACAACACAGGAACAGGCCCTTCAGCCCTCCCAGCCTGCACCGATCCAGCTCCTTTATCTAAACCTGCTCCTATTTTCCACGGTCTACTTCTCTCTGTTCCCGCCCGTTCATAGGTGCAGAATGGTGGGCCAAATGGCCTCCTTCTGCACTGTAGGAATTCTATGGTTCTAATTCTATTCTATGAATCTTTATAAAGCTCTGGTCACTACCCTTCAGGAAGAATGGAAGGTTCTTGGAGAATGTGCAGAGGAGATTTACCAGAATAGTTTCAGCAAAGGAGGTTGAGGGAGATATGATTCAGGTCCACAAGGTTATGCCAGATTTCCATCGGGTGGACAAAGAAACTCTGTTTCCATTCACTGATCGTACAAGCAGTCGGGACACAGACTTAAAGTTTTGGGTAAAGCCTTGATTGAACTATACAAGATCCTTAGGGGTCTTGACAGGGTGGATGTGGAGGGGATGTTTCCTCCTGTGGGAGAATCGAGAACAAGGGGGTCACTGTTGCAAAATAAGGGGTCCCCCATTTCAGATGGGAACTAATTAAGGCCAAAGCATTGCATGTTTTCAAGAAGTAGTTAGATACAGCACTTCGGGTGAATGGGATGAAAGGATATGGGGGGAAAGCGGGATTAGGCTATTGAGCCTAATCAGCTCTGATCGTAATGAATGGTGGAGCAGGCTCGAAGGGCCAAATGGTCTCCTCCTGCTCCTATTTTCTACGTTGCTCGATAGCTATGCATGTAAATGGTCCAGGAGGTATGAGGAAGAATGATTTTACACAGCCAGTGGCAATGACCTTAAACTTGCTGCCTGTGACGGAGTTTGGAAATAGACACAATAGATGATTGTATTTCTTTAATTGGATAGAAACCTGAGAGAAATAAACCTGTGAGGATACAGAGACAGAGCAGGAGAATGACTCTGACTGGATTGCTCCAGATAATAATAATCTTTATTAGTGTCACAAGTAGGCTTACATTAACACTGCAATGGAGTTACTGTGAAAATCCCCAAGTCGTCACACTCCGGCGCCTGTTGGGTTACACGGAGGGAGAATTCAGAATGTCCAATTCAGCTAACAAGCAAGGCTTTCAGCACTCGTGGGAGGAAACCGCAACACCCGGAGGAAACCCACAACACACACAGGGAGAACGTGCACACACCGCACAGACAGTGACCCAAGCCGGGAATCGAACCCGGGTCCCTGGCGCTGTGAAGCAACAGTGCTAACCACTGTGCCAATTATAGAGCTAGCATGGACTCAATGGACCAAATGCCCTTCCCTGCCCATAATGACTCTGACATTTTTTGTTTTTAAAATTTTTTAAAAATAAATTAAGAGTATTTTTACCAATTAAGGGGCAATTTAGCGTTGTCAATCCACCTAACCTGCACATCTTTGGGCTGTGGGGGCAAAACCCACGCAAACAATGTGCAAATTCCACACGGACAGTGACCCAGAGCCAGGATCGAACCTGCGACCTCGGCGCCGTGAGGCAGCAGTGCTACTCACTGGGCCACCATGCTACCAGCTGACTCTGACATTTTTGTCTAATCTCGCCTTGTAATTTAACCCTGGGGGTTTCAGATATCACTCAGGTAAATCTGTGCTACACTCCCTCCGAGGCCATTCTATCCTTCCTCAGGTTTGTTGCCCAGAACTGAACACAGTTCTCCAGGTTTGGTCTAACCAGGGTTTGTGAATCTCGGGGCTTTTCCAGTCACACTGAGACCTGAAATCTTCCCTCACAGACAGAACAGACAAACTTTTTACCTTCCACACCCAGATGCTGCTGAAATTCAGGTTCTGATGAATCGAGTGACTCTGTCAGATCGCGATGTGACGTTTGGTTTGCGTTTCCCATCTGTTAAACCTTCACTTCCAGTATCCTGTAAATTTACAGAAACCTCACTGTCAGTTTATGATAGAAATTCACAACATTCTCTCCTCGCCAACTTTGATTAAATGTATTCCTGGAGGTTTGATCACATGACCTGCCCCCATCCTCCATCCATTAATCGGTCAACACATCCATCCTTGTGACACACTGCCTTCCTCGGCCAATTGGGAAGCAAAAGGACTCCTTACTTACAGGACAGTGTTTGACTTGGGCAGCACGGTGGCGCAGTGGTCAGCACCGCAGTCTCACGGTGCTGAGGTCGCAGGTTTGATCCTGGCTCTGGGTCACTGTACGTGTGGAGTTTGCACATTCTCCCCGTGTTTGTGTGGGTTTCACCCTCACAACCCAAAGATGTGCAGGTTAGATGCATTGGACATGCTGAATTGTCCCTGAATTGGAAAAAATTATTTGGGCACTCTAAATTTATTTTAAAAAACGACAGTGATTGACTGTCAGCCAAACAACCTTCATTCCGTTTTATATCCACTGAAGAGAAATGTTCAAAAATCTTTTTTACTGTCCTCATGATTTTCCAGAGACCCAAAATTAATATTTTTACTGTTCTAATCATGTTCCAGAGTCACAAAAATAATTTTTTCTGTCCCAATGATTTTCCAGACACCCAGACATGAATCTCACCAAGGCAGAAGGTAAAATTTGAATTGATTGAAAGTTTACTGATGATCATGAAACCATTATCAATTGTTGTGAAGACCCACGTGGTTCACTCCTGTCCTTCAGTGAAGGAAATCTTCTATCCTTACCTGGTCTGGCCTACATGAGACTCCAGATCCACAGTCAGCTGGTTGACCCTTAAAATGGATGGATGGATTTGTTTATTGTCACGTGTACTGAGGTACAGTGAAAAGTATTTTTCTGCGAGCAGCTCAACAGATCATTAAGTACATGGGATGAAACGGGAATAAAAGAAAATACATAATAGGCCAACACAAGATATGCAATGTAACTACATAAGCACCAGCATCGGATGAAGCATACAGGTGTAGTGTTAATGAGGTCAGTCCATAAGAGGGTCATTTAGGAGTCCGGTGACAGTGGGGAAGAAGCTGTTTTTTAATCTGTTTGTGCGTGTTCTCAGACTTCTGTATCTCCTGCCCGATGGAAGAAGTTGGAAGTGTGAGTAAGCCAACTGGGAGGGATCTTTGATTATGCTGCCCGCTTTCCCCAGGCAGCGGGAGGTGTGGATAGAGTCAATGGATGGGAGGCAGGTTTGTGTGATAGACTGGGCAGTGTTCACGACTTTCTGAAGTTTCTTGCGGTCCTGGGCCGAGCAGTTGCCATACCAGTCTGTGATGCGGCCAGATAAGATGCTTTCTGTGGTGATAGGATGCTTTCTATGCTCTCTGAGCTGCTCTCAGTTCAAGGGCAATAAGGGCTGGGCAGTGAATGCTGGCTCAGCCAGCGACACCCACATCCCGTGAATGAACAGAAAAGAAAATCTGCCATCCTTACCTGGTCTGGCCAACACGGTTCCAAACCACAGCAATGTGGTTGATTCTTTAAATGCCCTCCGAGATGGCCAGCCAGCCACTCGGTTTGAGGGAAATTAGGGATGGGCAATAAATGTTGGCCCAGCTAGTGACTGCCACAAATTATTAAAATAAAATCCTGGAGACTCCAGTCAGTCAATCCGGGAGAGTTGGCATCCGGTCTGGACTCGCAGCTCAAAATAATAATAATCGCTTATTGTCACAAGTAGGCTTAAAATAAGTTACTGTGAAAAGCCCACAGTCGCCACCCTCGGGCGCCTGTTCGGGGAGGCTGGAATGGGAATTGAACCCGCGCTGCTGGTCCTGTTCTGCATCACAAGCCGGCTGTCTTAGCCCACTGTGCTAAACCAGCCCCTTCCCCGCGGTGCATTGTCCTCTGGAAAGATGGCGGCCGGTAACCCCGGCAGCACGGTAGCATGGTGGTTAGCATCAATGCTTCACAGCTCCAGGGTCCCAGGTTCGATTCCCGGCTGGGTCACTGTCTGTGTGGAGTCTGCACGTCCTCCCCGTGTGTGCGTGGGTTTCCTCCGGGTGCTCCGGTTTCCTCCCACAGTCCAAAGATGTGCGGGTTAGGTGGATTGGCCAGGCTAAATTGCCCTTAGTGTCCTAAAAAATAAGGTTAATGGGGGTTGTTGGGTTACTGGTATAGGGTGGATATGTGGGCTTGAGTAGGGTGATCATTGCTCGGCACAACATCGAGGGCCGAAGGGCCTGTTCTGTGCTGTACTGTTCTAAAAAAAAAAAACCCGGGCCTGTCACCGCTCAGCTCTCACTCTATTCAGTGCTATTTAAGATGGGAATGTGGCGACTAGGAGCTTTTCCCAGTAACTTCATTTGAAGCCTACTCGTGATAATAAGTGATTTTCTTTCATTTGATGTGAGGATTGGTTGTGAGCTTCTTGTCTGTGAATCCCTTTCTAAGCCCCTGTGAAAGAAGTTTACAAAGGCATCACTGTCAGTCCAGAAATAAAATTCAGGAAAAATAAACATTTCTCCTGGTTTGAATTTGCTGTGTGTAAATCCTCCCCTACTAATCCCCTGCAAAAGGAGTTTCCAAAATTAAACACTGTCAGTCAGGATAGAAATTCACAACATTCATTCCTCCTGCTTATGGGTCCAGAATGACCGCTCATGCCCCCCGTTGCACACTGACCCTCGTCATCAGCAGTCCCTCGATTTGAGGGTGACGTCGACTCAGGCTTGAACAGAGCCGCAGAGCTTTGGACACATGGGACAGAATGTCTGATAAGACAGTGAAATCTGGAGAGCAGGATTGGCTTCCTTTTCTTTCCATCTCTGCCACCGCTTTGCAGCATCAATAAGACATTGGGACTCAAAGACTAATCCAGTTTGATGGACAAGTTGTCTCCATTCTGAACAATGGGGAACAAGCCCCTCCCACTCATTGAACAAACGCGCATGCGCCCTGATGCACATCCAATAAAGATGGCGGCCGTTAATCTGAGGCGAATATGAGCTGCAGCTCCGCTCGGTACAAACTGGGTCGCGGAAACTTTTTTCTGAGGATAATGACTCACACAAAGTGCTCAGGGAACGTTTCAGCCCAAACCTGCGATCTTTCGCTCCCTCCATATCGTTAATCGTTTGTTACCAATTTCGGATCTGAAGACACAGTCCTTGTCCCTCGCCATTACCCACACTGCGCATGCTTCAATCACAGCGGGCCCCGCCCCTCGTTCACTCCGATTGGTTGGAGGTCCAGCCGCTCCCAGTCGGTCCTCCAGCCCGCATCTCCTCTTCCAATTGGTCTGGAGCTGCCGTCAATCACACGGGCATTGTGACGGTGACAGATGGTGAGAGCGGCCACAGGCTCAGGCTGCCCCAGAGGATAAACAGCAAAGGATTCACTCACTTGGAGAGTAACAAACACAGTGTATGTTCCAGTAATGAGTCAAGCTGCAGTGGCAGTGAACACATCATTGGATCCAATGTAGAATCATAGATCGGAACACGTTTTGCTTCTCATTGCGACTTGAAAATTCAGTACTTCTGGATTTGTTGAATGAATATTTGAGGTCAAGGGGAAATCAAATATAACAGCCAGGTAATGTAGGAGATTCAGGTCAGATTCAATAAAGTCCCCAGAGTCCCTATTGGCCATTGGCTGCTCTCCGTTTTGAAGGGGCGAGCTGCCTGGTGGCGATTTAACCTGAGGATCACCACACCTCAGGCGAGGGGTTAAATTGAGAAGTCAGGCCCTTAATGAATAAACTCAGCTGATGCGAGAATTGATCATGCCCTGTTGACCTTGCTCAAGAACCAGCTGTCAAGCCAACTGAGCTAAACCGGATGCCAAAACATTGAACTCAGAGTCAGCCAGGAGTCAAACCTGGATTCTCCTGATTCATAGTCAGACACATTATCCATTGCGTCACTGGCCCATAGTGGTGCATGGCTTTCGATATTTTTCTTTGATGAAGACCAGTTACGAGATTGAGGTAGTATTCAGCACAGACTAAACCTGAAGCATATGATGTTTCTGTTCGGTTTCGAACTGGGGACCTTTCGCCTGTGAGGTGAATGTGATACACACTACATTACAGGCACAGCTGGCAATGTGGCAGCCAAAGGACCAGTGACACATTCATCTGAACTGTCTTGTTGCAGCAGGGGCTGATTTAGCATAGTGGGCTAAATAGCTGGCTTGCAATACAGAACAATGTAGATTCAATTCCCGTACCGGCCTCCCTGAACAGGCGCCGGAATGTGGCGACGAGGGGCTTTTCACGGAAACTTCACTGAAGCCTACTTATGACAATAAGCGATTATTATTCTCATGCTTCGGCTGAGAGGCCGTGTCACTTCTTACAAGAAGACGTCTGTTTCTTTAAAACAAATGTCTCAACTTACCAGACCAGAAGAAATAGAACTTATATTGAACTAAAGCATTTGTTCAGCAAATATCTAACGGAACAATGCTTTCTCTTCAATTATTAATACATCATTCTTGTCGCCCTACAGAAAAAAATCATCCACATTTACTCAATTTTTGTTTCATTATTCAATGCTTAACATCAGTATTTTTATTTATTATATATATCTTCATTCTGAATTGAATAACTCTGAAATAAGAAAGTTGTTAACTGGGTAATACAAATCCCATGATGCTTTGTTCAGTTTGACCACAGTCAGCTTTTAAACAAAGTCAAATATAGTTAAATGGAAGTGAAATGAGAATTATGTGTTGCTTATATTTGACCCCTGTGTTTTGATGTGAAAAATTCTGCAGCCTAAATACCATTCATGTATAAGAAAGGAGGGGTAACAGCAAATTCGTACTGAGCCTGGATGTCCTCATCTCCCTGAGAAGCTTTTCCTGTTTCTCCATCAAGAAGACTTTTTTTCAACAAGTTGGTTCAGTTAATTCTCTAGATTGCCTCTCATTCAGTTATTGATTCGTTTGTGTCTGTCTATATGAGCACTGTTGCGCTAACAATTGCACACAGAAACACGAAACGGTACAAAAGAGGCTTTATTACCTTGAGATGTTATTACCTCAAGTGGAGCTGTAAAATGGCAGCTCAGGAGACCGCACGGATATTTATACTGCTTCTGTGGGCGGAGCTAGCTGGCAGGGGCTTACCGCCAAACCTGTAATAGCCGGTACTATTGTACATCCCCTAATAGAGGCACACACATATATATATATACAGTGGTATTACCACAAGCACACATTACCATTAGATATGTTTGAATGGTGATTAACATGTTAATCTGTGTCTACAAAGGCATTAAATTCTTTAGTGAACTGAGCAAACTGCCAAGATCCGCACTTTGTTTTTTCATGTATGAAACGATCTATCTGGACTGTACGCAGAACAATTTTTTTCATTGTACCTCGGTACACGTGATAATTAATCAAATCCAATCAAAGAGACAGTCTTCAGATTGAACAATGGGCCTTGTTAAAATTTATTCATTCATGGGAGGTGGGCGTCACTGGCTGGACCAGCATTTACTGCTCAATCCAATTGCCCTCGAACTGAGTGTCTTGCGAGGCTATTTCATAGGGCACATTGAAGTCAATCCCAACATTGCTGTCACTCTGGAGACACGTGTCGGCCAGGCCACGTAAGGAGAGCAGGTTTCCTGAAGGATATTAGTGAACCAGATGGGTTTTTACAACATCAACAATGTCATCATTAGACTTTTAATTTGAGACTTTAATTCAATTTCAATATCTGTCATAGCCAGATTCGATCCCCAGAGCATTGAAATGAAATGAAATGAAAATCGCTTAGTGTCATGAGTAGGCTTCAATGAAGTTACTGTGAAAAGCCCCTAGTCGCCACATTCCGGCGCCTGTCCGGGGAGGCTGGTACGGGCATTAACCGGGGTCTCTGGATTACTAGCCCAGTAACAATACCATTACTCCACTACCTAGCCACATAGGCTTGGCAGAATATGATGTCTTGTAACTTCTCAAAATTATAAAGTAATTTAGTTTTTCAAACAAGTTCTGACAGCTCTGCAGTTTCTGAGAACATTTTGGTTGATAGTGTAATTTTCTACAATAAAGATCTAATCTTTGCAATATAATTACCCAATACACCAATTCACTAATGATAATCAATGTTCACTACTGAATAATCATTAATATAATTATTGTTTTTTTGCTATTAAATCAATACATACTTAATATAGAAAAGGTACAGGTACAGACGGTGAAATGGCTGCAGGAAGCCACATGTTTGAGGTATAAAAGGGCTTCCTTGACCTTGTTACTAATGACAGTGAATACACTATGAAAATAACAATTTAAAAACTAAATGTGATCACACATGAGTACTTCCAGCTTCCTGCATTACAACAGTGAATATGGTTCAAAAGTACTCCATTGGCTTTAAAACACTTTAGGAGGTCCAGTGGTAGTGAGAGGTTTTATAGAAATGTACATTTGTTCTAATTGTCCGCAAACTAAGATATATTACACTCTTGTGTCCTCACCAGAATCATTGATAAAGATTGAGCCTTAATTTTGTGTAATAACCAAGGTGTTGACACCATTTTGAATACTCTGTGAAACTCCAGACACACCATATGCAATTATTTGTTGTAAAACACAGCGTGTTGTTGAGATTTGGAATGCACTGTCTATAAATGGTGCTGGAATCTCATTGGACTGTAACTTCCAAAAGGGAATTTGGTACATTCTGAAAAAGAAAACAAAATAGTCGAACTATGGAATTAAATGGGTCACTGTACAAAGAGCTGGCATGGGAAAATGGGCCAAATGGACTCCTCTGTGTTCAAACAGCCTTGTGTACATGTAAAGTGAGTGATAATGACCTGGAACCTACTGCCTATGAGGGTAGGAGATGCAGAGATGATGGAAGGATTTCAATACAAAATTGGACGGGCACGGAGAGAAATAAACCTACGGGGATTTAGAAATAGAACGGGGTAATGGACAGACTGGCTTGTTCCACAGGGAGCCGACATGGTCTCAAAGGGTGAAATGACCCCATTCCCCACCCTCCAGATGCTGTGATCTCAGGACAGAAATGTAACTGTTCCAGTCACTCCTACTAACTGGAATCCCTCATCCCTGGTGCCATTCTCGTAGAACTTCAGATTTTCCGAAAGTGTGGGACTCATATATAGGGTTCCATTCTGAAGGGATAGAATTGAAAAGCACGGAGGAAATGTTCAACTCGATTACCAGGTTTAGACTACACTCGGAGCACTGTCAACATTGGTCATCTCCATTTAGAAAAAGGAAATAGAGGCATTGGATATGGTGTAGCAAAGATTCATAAAATTTTGTGAAGGGGTTTCGAAGAGGTCACAAAGATGATTGATGCAGGTAGGGCAGTGGATATTGTCTATATGGACTTCAGTAAGGCATTTGACAAGGTCCCTCATTGTAGACTGGTACAAAAGGTGAAGTCACACGGGATCAGGGGTGAGCTGGCAAGGTGGATACAGAACTGGCTAGGTCATAGAAGGCAGAGAGTAGCAATGGAAGGGTGCTTTTCTAATTAGAGGGCTGTGACTAGTGGTGTTCTGCAGGGATGAGTGCTGGGACCGTTGCTGTTCGTAGTATATATAAATGATTTGGAGGAAAATGTAACTGGTCTGATTAGTAAGTTTGCAGACGACACAAAAGTCGGTGGAATTGCGGATAGCGATGAGGACTGTCAGAGGATACAGCAGGATTTAGATCGTTTTGAGACTTGGGTGGAGAGATGGCAGATGGAGTTTAATCCGGTCAAATGTGACGTAATGCATTTTGGAAGGTCTAATGCAGGTAGGGAATATACAGTGAATGGTAGAACCCTCAAGAGTATTGAAAGTCCGAGAGATCTAGGTGTACAGGTCCACAGGTTACTGAAAGGGGCAACACAGATGGAGAAGGTAGTCAAGAAGGCATACGGCATGCTTGCCTTCATTGGCCCGGGTATTGAGTATAAGAATTGACAAGTCATGTTGCAGCTGTATAGAACCTTAGTTGGGCCACACTTGGAGTATAGTATTCAATTCTGGTCGCCACACTACCAGAAGGATGTGGGGGCTTTAGAGAGGGTGCAGAAGACATTTACCAGGATGCTACTTGGTTTGGAGGGCATTAGCTATGAGTAGTGGTTGAATAAACTTGGTTTGTTCTCACTGGAATGACGGAGATTGAGGGGCAAACTGATCGAGGTCTACAAAATTAAGAGGGGCATAAACACAGTGGATAGTTAGAGGCTTTTCCCCAGGGTAGAGGGGTCAATTACTAGGAGGCATAGGTTTATTGTGCGAGGGGCAAGGTTTAGAGGCGATGTACGAGGCAAGTTTTTTTTTTTTTACACAGGGGGTAGTGGGTGCCTGGAACCCGCTGCCGGAGGAGGTGGTGGAAACAGGGACAATAGTGACATTTAAGGGGCAACTTGACAAAAACACGAAAATGAAAATGAAAATGAAATGAAAATCGCTTATTGTCACGAGTAGGCTTCAATGAAGTTACTGTGAAAAGCCCCTAGTCGCCACATTCCGGCGCCTGTCCGGGGAGGCTGGTACGGGAATCGAACCGTGCTGCTGGCCTGCTTGGTCTGCTTTAAAAGCCAGCGATTTAGCTGAGTGAGCTAAACCAGCTAAATAGGATGGGCTAAATAGGCTAAACCAGCTAAATAGGATGGGAATAGAGGGATACGAACCCAGGAAGTGTAGAAGATTTTATTTTGATCAGGCAGCATGGTCGGCACGGGCTTGGAGGGCCGAAGGGCCTGTTCCTGTGCTGTACTTTTCTTTGTTCTTTGTTCTAATATATAAAACTGAGAGCATTTAACACTCAGGAAAGGCTGGGGCTGCTTTTTTTCTGGAAAAGAGAAGACTTATGGATTACCTGATGGAAATCTTTAAAATGATAAAGGGATTCAATAATCCAATAGGAATTTCAGTAGAAACCTCTTTACCCAGCGAGTGGTGAGAATGTGGAACTCACTACCACACCGAGTGGTTGAGGTGAACAGCATGAATCCAATGAACGTAAAGCCAGATACATACATGAGGGAGAAAGGAATAGAGGGAGATGCTGATGAAGTGAGATATAGAGGAGTGGGTGGAGGATCATGTGGAGCATAAATACTGACACAGACCATGGCTAACCTCAGCCATTATGGGAATTTAACCTGTGCTGTTGGTGTCACTCAGCACAAACCAGCCATCCAGCCAACTGAGCTAACCGAGCCCCATGTAAATCTGGAATAATTCCTTAAATATTAGTGACTGCCTGTCTCCCACCATACTATTTACTGTAGTTTCCCAGTGCACCTCAGATAACTTGCCCCTCATACCCTAATAATTTTATTCTGTGAGAAGCACCAAGATAAATTAAACACCATGTAACCACCACCGCCCCATCTTCATGGCAATGTGGCATGATTTTGGCGGTTTCCAAACAGAAATGGTCATCAAACATAAAAAATACAGCACAGACAACCCCCTCCTATATCTTCCACCATTCACCTTAAATTTATGTCCCCGTGTAACGGTTTGTTCTACCCGGGGGAAATAATCTCTGACTGTCTACTCCATCTATTCCCCTGATCATGAAATATCTTCTAACCTCCAAACCCCCTTTCACTCTGATCCCTGTGAAATGTGAAACCAGATGTTCGCAAGAAGGTTGAGAGAGAATCAGCCCACTGGAGACAAAGCCGTGAGACCGGCCAGTCCAGCAGAAAGAAAACCTCCGCCCATCCCCATTGACCAACAGAATGAACAAAATGCAGTCCTGGATGTAATTGAGAACAGAAATAATAACAGCAGAATCCAATCCCTGTAATCAGTTGTGAACTTGTTGGTGTCTCAGGAAGTGCGATGAATTACAAAACCCCTTCGCACATTGAGGGCAGGTGAACAGCCTCTCCCCAGTGTGAACTCTCTGGTGTGACTGCAGACGGCATAACCAAGTGAATCGCGTGAGATAGTCGGGATTATGGAGACATGGCTGCAGGATAATCAGGGATGGGAACTGAATATATTCAGTATTTTGGAAGGACAGACAAAAAGGAAAAGGCTGTGCAATAGCAGTGTTGGTTAATAATAAAAATCTTTACTCTTGTCAGAAGCAGGCTTACATTAACGCTGCAATGAAGTTGCTGTGAAAATCCCCCAGTCGACACATTCCGGCACCTGTTTGGGTACAGAGTGAGAATTCGGAATGTCCAATTCACCTCACAGCACGCCTTTCAGGACTTGTGGGAGGAAACGGGAGCAACCGCAGGAATCCCACACAGACACAGACTCTGCACAGACAATGACCCAGTGTGCTGCCGTGCTACCCATGGTTAAAGAGGAAATTAGGGGCAGCACGGTGGCCTAGTGCTTAGCACAACCGCCTCACGGCGCTGAGGTCCCAGGTTCGATCCCGGCTCTGGGTCACTGTCCGTGTGGAGTTTGCACATTCTCCCCGTGTCTGCGTGGGTTTCGCCCCCACAACCCAAAAAATGTGCAGAGTAGGTGTATTGGCCACGCTAAATTGCCCCTTAATTGGAAAAAATAATTGGGTAATCTAAATTTATTAAAAAAAAGAGGAAATTAGTACAATAGTGAGGAAGGACATTAGCTCCGACAATGTGGAATCTCTATGGGTAGAACTGAGAAACACCAAGGGGCAAAAAAAAAATAGGCATCGTATACAGACCCCCAAACTGCAGTGGGAATGGAATAAAACAGGAAATTATTCTGATTGTAAAAGTTACTATAGGTAAGTGAAGAGAAAAAGATTGGTGAAGACAAATGTAGGTTCCTTCCAGCCAGAAACAGAGGAATGTATAATAGGGAACAAAGAAATGGCTGAGCAAATAAATATATACTTTGGTTCTGTCTTCACAAATGAGAGCACAAATCAGATACCGGGGCGGGATAGTGCGGAAATTGGTGGGCCGGGCAAGTCCGGCGGGAAGGAGTGGCGTGAACAACTCCAGCGTCGGGCCACCCCAAAGGTGCAGAATCCTCAGCACAGTCAGAGACTATGCCAGCGCCAGAGTGGTTTGCGCCTTGCTGGCTGGCAAGGGGCTTGGCACCATGACAACTGGAGGCGAAGGGCCTCCACCAGCTGGCGCGAGTTGGCGCATGCGGCAAGTGCTAGTGTGTGCTGGCATCATCCCAGCGCTTGCGCAGGGAGTATCTTCTCCGCGTTGGCCATGGTGGAGGACCACAGCAGCCGACACGGAGGATGAGAGTGCCCCCGCGGCACGGGCCTGCCCGCAGATCGGTGGGCCCCGATCGCGGGCCAGGCTACCGTGTGGGCACCTCCTGGGGCCAGATCCCCCAGTGCCCTCTCGAGGACTCCGGAGGCCGCCTATGCCACCAGGTCCCACCAGTAAGTACCTACTCTAATTTACGCCGGTGGGACAGGCAAAAAATCAGGTGGCCACTCGGCCCAGAGAATCACCGGGGGGGGGGGGGGGGGGGGGGGGGGCGGTGGCCAGTGGCCGCATACTGGTGCGGCGCGATTCCCCCCCCCCCCGGCAAATCATCGGAGTCAGAGAATTTGGCAGCTGGCAGAGGTGCCGCCGCCCCACTGCGATTCTCCAACCTGGCGGGGGGTCGGAAAATCCTGCCCCAGAAATGTTGGGGAATGCAGGATTTAGTGAGAGGGAGGAACTGAAGGAGATTAATATTAGTAGAGAAATGGTGTTGGGGAAATTGATGGGATGGAAGGCTGATAAATCCCCAGGGCCTGAGAATCTGCAACCAAAGGATTTAAAGAAGTGACTCTAGAAATAGTGGATATATTGGTGGTCATCTTCCAGGATTCTATAGACTCTGGAACAATTCCTGCAGATTGGAGGGTGGCTTATGTAACTCCACTATTTAAAAAGGGAGATAGAGAGAAAACAGGGAATTGTACACCAGTAAGCGTGACGTCAGTAGTGGGGAAAATACTAGCATCAATTATCAACGGTTTTATAGCAAAGTACTGAGAAACCAGTGGCAGGATCGGACAGAGTCAGCATGGATTGATGAAGGGGAAATCATGCTTGACAAATCTACTGGAATGTTTCCAGGGTGTAACTGGTAGAGTTGATGAGGGAGAGCCAGTGGATGTGGTATAGGGGCTGGTTTGGCACACTGGGCCAAATAGCTGGCTTGTAATGCAGAACAAGGCAGCAGCGCAAGTTCAATTCCTGTACCAGCCTCCCCGAACAGGCGGCAGATTGTGGCGACTGGGGGCTTTCTGCAGAAGCTTCATTGAAGCCTACTTGTGACAATAAGTGATTATTATTATTATATTTGGACTTTCAGATGGCTTTTGACAACGTCCTGTATAAGAAATTAGTGTGTAAAATAAAAGCACATGGGAGTGAATAGAAAACTGGTTGGCAGACAGGGAACAAAGAGTAGGTATTAATAGGTCTTTTTCAAATTGGCAAGCAGTGACTAGTGGGGTACCGCAGGGATCGGTGCTCGGATGCAAGGTATTCATATTAATGATTTTTTAAAAAAAATTAAAGTACCCAATTCTTTTTTTCCAATTAAGGGGCAATTTAGTGTGACCAACTCACCTACCCTGCACATCTTTGGGTTATGGGGGTGAGACCCATGCAGACACGGGGAGAACCTGTCTCCACATGGACAGTGACCCAAGGCCGGGAGTGAATCCTGATCCTCAGTTCCATGAGGCAGCTGTGCTAACCACTGCACCATCCTATATATTAATGATTTCAATGATCATATCCAAATTTGCAGATGACACATGTTGCGTGGGAGGGTGAGCTGTGAGGAGGATGCAGAGATCCTTCAGTGTGATTGGGACAAGTTGAGTGAGGGGCAAATGAATGGCAGATACAGTATAATTTGGAGAAATGCGTTAAAGAAGGCAAATGATATGCCGGTCTTCATTGCGAGCGGATTCGAGTACAGGAGCAGGAATATCTTGCTGCAATTATACAGGACAGGGCGAGGCCATACCTGGAATATTGTGTGTAGTATTGGTCTCCTTATCCGAGGAAGGATGTTCTTGCTCGAGAAAGAGTGCAGCGAAGGTTTACCAGACTCATTCCTGGGATGGTAGGACTGACGTATGAGAGGTGGAATCAGTTAGGATTGTATTCGCTGGAGTTCAGAAGAATGAGGGAGGGTGAGGGAGGGTGGGGATCTCAGAGACCTATAACATTTTAACAGGACTTGACAGGTTTGATGGTGGGAGTGTACAGTACCAGACGTCACAGTCTGAGGATGCGGGGTAGACCATTTAGGACAGAGATGAGGAGAAATTTCACCAGAGTGGTGAGCATGTGGAATTTGTTACTTGATGCAATGTGCAGATAGTTCAACATAGCAAAGGGGCAGTACTGCATCTGGTATTGGGGAATGAGCCTGGACAGGTGGTTGAGGTTTCAGTAGGGGAACATTTTGGGAGTAGTGACCACAATTGTGTATGCTTTAGGGTACTTTTGGACAGGGGTAACCCTCACGTTACGGTGCTAAACTGGGGAAAGACAAATTACGATAACATTAGACAGGAATTGAAGAATTTGGATTGGGTGCGACTGTTGGATAGTTAATCAACATCGGACATGTGAGAGTCTTTCAAGCGGCAGTTGATTAGGATTTAGGAAAGTCACATTCCTGAAAGAATGAAGGGTAAGTATGGGAAGTTTAGGGAGTCTTGGAAGACGAGGGATAACGTGAAGTTAGTCAAAAAGAAAAAGGAGACTTTTGTACGGTCTAGAAGGACGGGGACAGTCAAAACCCTCGAGTAGTATAAAGAAAGTAGGAATGTACTGAAGCGGGAAATTAGGAGGACTGGAAGAGGTCATGAAAAGTCCATGGCAAGTAGGATCAAGGTGAATCCCAAAGCTTTTTATTCATGTGTAAAAAGCAAGAGGGTGGCCAGGGAAAGGATTGGACCACTTAAGTGCAGGGAATCTATGTGTTGAGCCAGAGGAAATGAATACTTTGCATCAGTGTTCACTAAAGAGGGACTTTGTGGAAGTTCATTCTTGGATAGGTGTGTGGACAGTCTGGATCATGTTAACATCGAAAAGGAGGTGGTATTGGGTCTTTTAAAATATATTAAGGTAGATACGTCTCCTTGGCCAAATGGGATTTATCCCAGAATACTGAGGGAAGCAAGGGAGGAAATTGCTGGGGCCTTGACTGACATCTTTGTATCCTCATTGGCTACAGGTGAGATCCCAGAGGACTGGAGAATAGCTAATGTGGTACCGCTGTTTAAAAAAGGTCGCAAGGATAATCCCGGAAACTATAGACAAGGAGCCTCACCTCGGTTGTAGGTAAATTACTGGAGAGAATTCTTTAGGACAGGACTTAAAACCATTTGGAAACAAATGAACTCGTGATAGACAGCATGGTTTTATGAAGGGGAGGTCGTGCCTCACTAACTTGATTGAGTTTTTTGATGAGGTAACAAAGATGATTGATGAGGGGAGGGCAGTGGATGTTGTTTACATGGAATTCAATTAAGCCTTTGACAAGGCGCCTCATGGCAGACTGGTACAAAAGGTGAAGTCACGTGGGATCAGAGGTGAGGTGGTAAGAATGGTACAGAACTGGCTTGGTCAGAGAAGGCAAAGGGAAGCAGTAGAAGGATGTTTTTCCTGAATGGAAGGTTGTGACTAGTGGTGTTCCACAGGGATCTGTGCCTTGGCCTCTGTTGTTTGCAGTGTACATAAACCATTTGGAGGAAAATGTTGCTGGTCTTATAAGTTCGTGAATGACACCAAGGTTGGTGGAGTGATAGATAGTGGTGAGAATTGTCGGAAAATGTAGCAGGACATAGATAGGGTGGAGACTTGGCAGATAAATGGCAAATGGAGTTTAATCCGGACAAATGAGGGGGAATGCATTTTGGTAGGTCTAACAGAAGGAAAATATTCCATAAATGGTAAAAGTCTTCGGAATACAGAAAGTCAGAGAGCTCCGGGTGTGCAGGTCCACAGATCTTTGTAGGTGGCAACTCAATTGGACAAGGTAGACAAGAAAGAATACGCTTGCCTTCATTGAGTATAAAAACTGGCAAGTCATGCTGCAGCTGTATAGAACCTTAGTGAGGCTGCACTTGGAATATTGCGCACAATTATGGTCGTCACACTACCGGAAGGATGTGGAGAGGGTGCAGAGGCGGTTGACCAGGATTGTGCCTGGTCTGGAGGGTGTTAGCTATGTGGAGAGGCTGAATCGACTCTGATTGTTTTCATTAGAAAGACGGAGGTTCAGGGATGACCTGATAGAGGTCGACAAGATTATGAGGGGCATGGATAGAGTGGAGGGGGAGGAACTCTTTCCCAGGGTGGAGAGGTCAGTCACCAGGGGGCATAGGTTAAACGTCCTTAGGGCAAAGTTTAGAGATGTGCATGGAAGGATTTTTTTTAAAAACAGAGGGTGGTGAGTGCCTGGAACGCGTTGCCAGGGAAGGTTGTGGAAGCAGATACATTAACGCCGTTCAAAAAGGCATCTTGACAAATACATGGAAAGGATGCAGCAGGGTAGCATGGGGCAGCAGGGTAGCATGGTGGTTAGCATAAATGCTTCACAGCTCCAGGGTCCCAGGTTCGATTCCCGGCTGGGTCACTGTCTGTGTGGAGTCTGCACGTCCTCCCCCTGTGTGCGTGGGTTTCCTCCGGGTGCTCCGGTTTCCTCCCACAGTCCAAAGATGTGCGGGTTAGGTGGATTGGCCATGCTAAATTGCCCGTAGTGTCCAAATAAGGTTAAGGGGGGGGGGTTGTTGGGTTACGGGTATAGGGTGGATACGTGGGTTTGAGTAGGGTGATCATGGCTCGGCACAACATCGAGGGCCGAAGGGCCTGTTCTGTGCTGTACTGTTCTATGTTCTATGGGTATAGAGGGATACGGCACAAGGAAGTGCTGAGGGTTTCAGCAAAGGTTGCCATCATGACGGTACGGACTTGGAGGGTCGAAGGGCCTGTTCCTGTGCTGTATTGTTCTTCTTTGTTGTTTGAAGTAGTTGAGGCCATTACATTGCATGTTTTCAAGAATAATAATAATCTTTATTGTCACAAGTAGGCTTACATTGCATTGAAGTTACTGTGAAAAGCTCCTTGCCGCCACATTCCGGCGCCTGTTCAGGTACACCGAGGGAGAATTCAAGATATCCAAATTACCCAACAGCACAACGTTCGGGACGAGTGGGAGGAAACCGGAGCATCTGGAGGAAACCCACGCAGACATGGGGAGAACATGCAGACTCCGCACAGACAGTGACCCAAGCCAGGAGTCAAACCTGGGACACTGGCACTGTGAAGCCACAGTGCTAACCACTGTGCTGCCCACACAGCAGAAGCAGTTAGATATGGCACTTAGGGCGAAAGAGATCAAAGGATATGGAGGGGAAATCAGGATTAAGCTATTGAGTTGGAGACAAGCCACGATCACGATGAATGGTAGAGCAGGCTCGTCGGACCAAATGGCCTCTTCCTGCTCCTATATTCTATGTTTCTATGTAATCCCTTCTGCAGACTGGATAACTGTGTGAATCCATTCCCACATAGGGAGCAGATGAATGACTTCTCCCCGTGTGAATCCGCTGATGTTTCCACAGGGTGGATGAAGCAATAGGGGCCTCACGGTAGCATGGTGGTTAGCATCAATGCTTCACAGCTCCAGGGTCCCAGGTTCGATTCCCGGCTAGGGTCACTGTCTGTGTGGAGTCTGCACGTCCTCCCCGTGTGTGCGTGGGTTTCCTCCGGGTGCTCCGGTTTCCTCCCACAGTCCAAAGATGTGCGGGTTAGGTGGATTGGCCATGCTAAATTGCCCGTAGTGTAAGGTTAATGGGGGGATTGTTGGGTTACGGGGTTACGGGTATACGGGTTACGTGGGTTTAAGTAGGGTGATCATTGCTCGGCACAACATCGAGGGCCGAAGGGCCTGTTCTGTGCTGTACTGTTCTATCTATCTATCAATAAATCCCTTCCCTCACTGAGAGCTGGTGACTGGCCTCTCCTCAGTGTGAACACACTGGTGTCTCTCCAGGATGGAAAAATCACTGAATCCCTTCCCACACTGAGAGCAGATGAATGACGTCTCCCCAGTGTGAACTCGCTGGTGTCTCCGCAGGGTGGATAAGTGAGCGAATCCCTTCCCACACTGAGAGCAGATGAATGGCTTCTCCCCAGTGTGAACACGCTGGTGTGTCTGCAGGGTGGATAACAGAGCAAATCCCTTCCCACACTGAGAGCAGGTGAATGGCTTCTCCCCAGTATGAATTTGCTGATGTCTTCGCAGGGAGAATGAAGCACGGAATCTCTTCCCACACTGAGAGCAGGTGAATGGCTTCTCCCGAGTGTGAATTTGTTTGTGTGCCTTCAGGCTGGATAACCGCGTGAAGCCCTTCCCACACTCTGAGCAGGTGAATGGCCTCTCCCCAGTGTGAACTCGCTGATGTCTCTGCAGGGTGGATGAATCAATGAATCCCTTCCCACACTGAGAGCAGGTGAATGGCCTCTCCCCAGTGTGAATTCGCTGATGTGTCTGCAGGCTGGATAGCTGAGTGAATCCCTTCCCACACTGAGAGCAGGTGAATGGCCTCTCCCCAGTGTGAACTCGCTGATGTCTCTGCAGGGTGGATGAATCAATGAATCCCTTCCCACACTGAGAGCAGGTGAATGGCCTCTCCCCAGTGTGACTGCGACGATGAACCTCCAGCTCAGAGTCCCCACATTTCCACGGTTTCTCCATGTTTTGGGTCTCCTCGTGTCTCTCCAGATTGGACAATCAGTGGAAGCCTTGTCTATACACGGAACATGTGCGCAGTCTCTCCTCACTGTGAATGTTTTTTCAGGCTGTGTAACTGGTTAAAGATCTTTCCACAGTCAGTTCACTGGGACACACTCACTCAGGTGTGTGTTGTGTGAGTCTCGGCGCTTTTCCAGTCACGCTCGCGTTTAAAACATTTTGGCGCCGACAGATCGGACAAACATTTCTTCTTTGCACCGATGATATTCAGATCAGAAGGAATGAAGTGAGTTTGTCGTATCGAATTGTGATGTTTGAGATTTCTATCTGTAATTCCTCCTCTTCCAATATCCTTTAAAAACAATTCACAAAAGTCATAATTGTTGGTATGGGATAGAAATTCAGAACAGACAATTCTAGTTCCTATGGGACATTATTTCCTCTCTCGTTCTCCAAAAGCTGTAAATCTCCATCCCACACAATCTCCCTCCATTCTCACTCTGCTGTATCTAATATTCACCCTCCCAATTCTCCTGAAGGGCTGATTCATGTTGATTGACAGATCCCAGCTCAGCTCACTGCCTCCTGACCAGGACACAGAGATTAAAATGGAAGCAAGAGTAGGGCATTCGGCCCACCGAGTCTGCTCAACCATTCAATGAGATCCTTGGCCGATCTCCCTCAGCACCATTTTCCCACACGGTCCCCATATCCCTCGATATCTTCAATATCTAGAAACCTATCAATATTTGTCTTGAACATCCCTGATGACTGAGGCTCGACATTCCTCTGGGGTAGCGAATTCCAAAGCTTCACCACATCCTCGAGTGAAGAGATCCCTCCTCACCTCAGCTTTCTCTCTATTTTCCTATCTGTTCCCCATAACTCCATTGTCAATAAAATATCTGTCAAACTTGTGTTTCAATATATTCAATGACCCCCAGATACAACTGGTCCCTGTGGAAGATGACTGGAAATCTATAACTAGCTACAGTCTTATATTACAAGGCGAGAAATAATACTTTACTATAAACTGTAAATAATATATCAGACTTCCGGTTGCAGTGATGCGGAGCTATGCCGCACATTCGATAGCTCCCACTTTTTTCGGTCTTTTGGGCTCTTTTAAGGGCCCGCAGCGGTGCTGGTTGGACTTTTCCCCATATGGGAACACTCTCTCTACCATTCTCCGCCGGTGGATGGCCTGGACTAGGAGCTAAGCGGTCAAAAAATCGGCTTTGGAGCAGAGAAAGGTGCGAGGCAGAAGAAGCAAGCTGGCGGCGGGCGGGGAATCAGCAGCGTGGCAGCAGTGGGCGCGGGAGCAGCAGGAACTGCTTCAGCGCTCCTTTCAGGAGCTGAAGGCAGAGATTCTGGAACCATTTAAGGCCTCCCTGGACAAGCTTAGACGGCTCAGGGTGCAGAGATCCGAGAGCTTCGGCAAAAGGCCTCGGAGGGCGAAGACGAACTCCTGGGCCTGGCAGTAAAGGTCAAGTTTGGCTTGTTACAGCCGGCACGCCTGTGGGTCACGTATAAAGATCGCCAGCTATATTTTGACTCCCCGGAGGAAGCCTGGACTTTTGTTCAGGCAGAGACTGAGGACTGAGCGCTGGGGAACGGTGTACACAGCCCGGAGGCTTTGCCCTCCTTGGTATCCTTTCACTTTATCGGTTATAGAACATAGAACATAACAGCGCAGTACGGGCCCTTAGGCCCTCGATGTTGCGCCGACCCGTGCAACCGTCTGAAGCCTACCTGACCTACACTATTCCATTTTCATCCAGGTCTATCCGGTGACCACTTAAATGCCCTTAAATTTGGCGAGTCTACTACTGTTGCAGGCAGGGCGTTCCACACCCCTACTACTCTCTGAGTAAAGAAACTGCCTCTGACATCTGTCCGATATCTACCACCCCTCAATTTAAAGCTATGTCCCCTCGTGTTGGTCATCACCATTCGAGGAAAAAGACTCTCACTCTGTCCACCCTATCTAACCCTCTGACTATCTTGTATGTCTCTATTAAGTCACCTCTCAGCCTTCTCCTCTCTAACAAAAACAACCTCAAGTCCCTGAGCCTTTCCTCGTAAGACCTTCCCTCCATACCAGGCAACATCCTAGTCAATCTCCTCTGAACCCTTTCCAAAGCTTCCACATCCTTCCTATAACGTGGTAACCAGAACTGCACGCAGTAGTCCAGGAGCGGCCACACCAGAGTTATGTACAGCTGCAGCATGAGCTTGTGGCTCCGAAACTCAATCCCCCTACTGATAAAGGCTCCACACCTTATGCCTTCTTAACAGCCCTATTAACCTGGGTGGCAACTTTCAGGGATTTATGTACCTGGATGCCGAGATCTCTCGGTTCATCTACACTACCAAGAATCTTGCCATTAGCCCAGTACTCTGCATTCCTGTTACTCCTTCCAAAGTGAACCACCTCACACTTTTCCACATTAAACTCCATCTGCCACCCCTCAGCCCAGCTCTGCAGCTTATCCATGTCCCTCTGTAACCTATAACATCCTTCAGCACTATCCACAACTCCACCGACCTTCATGTCATCTGCAAATCTACTAACCCATCCTTCTACACCCTCTTCCAGGTCATTTATAAAAATGACAAACAGCAGTGGCCCCAAAACAGATCCTTGCGGTACACCACTAGTAACTGAACTCCAGGATGAATATTTGCCATCAACCACCACCCTCGGTCTTCTTTCAGCTAGCCAATTACTGATCCAAACCGCTAAATCACCTTCAATCCCATACTTCCGTATTTTCTGCAATAGCCTACCGTGGGGAACCATATCAAACGCCTTACTGAAATCCATATACACCACATCAACTGCTTTACCCTCATCCACCTGTTTGGTCACCTTCTCAAAAAATTCTAAGGTTTGTGAGGCATGACCTACCCTTCACAAAACCATGTTGAGTATCGCTAATCAACTTGTTCTTTTCAAGATGGTTATAAACCCCATCTCTTATAACCTTTTCCAACATTTTACCCACAACCGAAGTAAGGCTCACAGGTCTATAATTACCAGGGTTGTCTCTACTCCCCTGCTTGAACAAGGAGACAACATTTGCTATCCTCCAGTCTTCCAGCACTATTCCTGTCGACAAAGACGACATAAAGATCAAGGACAAAGGCTCTGCAATCTCCTCCCTGGCTTCCCAGAGAATCCTAGGATAAATCCCATCTGGCCCAGGGGACTTATCTATTTTAACACTTTCCAAAATTGCTAACACCTCCTCCTTGCGAACCTCAATTCCATCTAGCCTGGTCGACTATACCCGAGTATTCTCGGGGCGGGGCTTGGGATGGAAGCGCGGGCTTTTCTCCCTCGCTAGAGGAGCGGTGGGCAGGGCCGGCACTGGGGAGGTGGTTGTGTTGCACTGGGGGGGGGGGGGTCATTGGGGTGGCGGGAGCAGCAGGAGTCGGCTGACTTACGGAAGTACAATGGAAAGGGTTACGCAGCTAGGGGGGGGCGGGTACTGGGTTGCTGCTGAATGGCCAAGGCAGAGCTGGAGCATGTGGAGGGGGTCGGGATGGGGATTTGCCGCTGTGGGGAACGGGCTAAGCGAGGGGCGCGGGCACGTGGCGGATTGCAGAAGGGTGATGGCTAGTCGACGGGGAAGGGGGGTAGGTGGTCCCCTGAACCGGCTGATCACCAGGAATGTGAGGGGACTGAATGGGCCGGTTAAACGGGCCCGCGTGTTCGCGCACCTGAAGGGGCTGAAGGCGGATGTGGCCATGCTTCAGGAGACGCACCTGAAGGTGGCGGATCAGGTTCGATTGAGGAAGGGATGGGTAGGCCAGGTGTTTCATTCGGGGCTGGATGCAAAAAATCGGGGGGGTGGCGATCCTGGTCGGGAAGAGGGTGTCGTTTGAGGCGTTGAATGCGGTGGCAGACACTGGCAGGAGGTATGTGATGGTGAGTGGCAAGCTGCAGGGGGAGCGGGTGGTGCTGGTCAATGTATACGCCCCGAATTGGGATGATGCAGGTTTCATGCGGCGCATGTTGGGCCGGATTCCAGATATGGAGGCGGGGGGCCTGATAATGGGTTGGGGGGGGGGGGGGGGGGGGGGGGGGGGATTTCAACACGGTGCTGGACCCATGTGCACAAGGCCTATTCCCGGATCGACTTCTTCGTTCTGAGTAGGGCGCTGATTGCGAGGGTGGAAGATGCTGAATATTCGGCGATAGCCATTTCTGACCACGCCCCGCACTGGGTGGACATTGAGCTGGGGGAGGAGAGAGACCAGCACCCGCTTTGGTGCTTGGAGGTGGGGCTGCTGGCGGATGAGGAGGTGGGGGGACGGGTTCAAGAATGCATTGAGAGGTACCTGGAGGCCAACGACAATGGGGAGGTCCAAGTGGGGATGGTCTGGGAGGCACTGAAGGCGGTGGTTAGGGGGGAGTTGATCTCCATTCGAGCCCACAGGGAGAGAAGAGAGCAGAGAGGGAGAGATTGGTGGGGGAGATGCTGAGGGTGGACAGGAGATATGCGGAGGCCCCGGAGGAGGGATTGCTGGGGGAGCGGCGTAGCCTCCAGGCTGAGTTTGACTTGTTGACCACCAGAAAGGCGGAAGCTCAGTGGAGGAAAGCACAGGGGGCGGTGTATGAATATGGGGAGAAGGCGAGCAGGATGCTGGCACACCAGTTCCGTAAGTGGGATGCGGCTAGAGAGATTGGTGGAGTTAAGGATCAGGGAGGAAATGTGTTGCGAAGGGAGGGGGTAGACATTAATGGGGTCTTCAGGGACTTTTGTGAGAAAGTGTATCGGTCCAAACCCCCGGCAGAGGAGGGGGGATGGGGCGCTTTTTGGACAGGCTGAGATTCCCGAGGGTCGAGGAGGGACAGGGGGCGCCGGTTGAGCTGGAGGAGCTGGTTAAAGGGATAGGGAGCATGCAGTCGGGGAAGGCGCCGGGGCCAGATGGGTTCCCGGCTGAATTTTACAAGAAGTATACAGATCTGTTGGGTCCCCTGTTGGTTAGGACATTTAACGAGGCAAGGGGGGGGGGCTTTGCCCCCGACGATGTCTCGGGCGCTGATCTCCTTGATTCTTAAGCGGGACAAGGATCCCCTGCAGTGTGGGTCATACAGGCCGATCTCACTTTTGAATGTGGACGCCAAGCTGTTGGCAAAGATCGTGGCCGTGGGGATAGAGGACTGTGTGCCGCAGGTTATCTACGAAAATCAAACGGGGTTTGTGAAGGGGAGGCAGCTGAACACTAATATACGGAGGCTCGTGAACATTATTATAATGCCGGTGGTGGAACGGGAGGCGGAGATAGTGGTGGCGCTGGACGCGGAGAAGGCCTTTGATAGGGTTGAGTGGGGCTACTTGTGGAAGGTGTTGGAAAGGTTCGGGTTTGGGGAGGGGATTGTTAGTTGGGTGAGGCTGTTGTACGAGGCCCCGATGGCGAGTGTGGCCACGAATAGGAGGAGGTCGGAGTTTTTTCAGCTATTACGAGGGACGAGGCAGGGGTGTCCCTTGTCCCCTCTGCTCTTTGCACTGGCAATTGAACCCCTGGCAATGGCGCTGAGAGTGTCGGGGAGTTGGAGGGGGCTGGTCCGGGGTGGGGAGGAGCACCGAGTGTCGCTCCATGCGGATGACCTATTGTATGTGGCGGACCCGGTGGGGGGAATGCCGGAGGTGATGGGGATTCTCTGGGAATTTGGGGATTTCTCAGGATTCGCTCAACTTGGGGAAGAGCGAGCTGTTTGTGGTACACCCAGGGGATCAGGAGGGGGGGGGGGGGATTGGCAGGCTTCCACTGAAAAGGGTGGAGGAGCTTCAGGTACATGGGGGTTCAGGTGGCCAGGAGTTGGGGGGGCCTTGCATAAACTTAATCGCGCGAGGTTGGTGGAGCAAATGGAGGAGGAGTTTAAGAGGTGGGACATGTTGCCGCTGTCTCTGGTGGGTACGGTACAATCAGTCAAAATGACGGTGCTCCCGAGGTTTCTGTTCCAGTGCCTCCCCATCCTTATCCCGAAGGCCTTTTTCAGGCGGGTTAATAAGAGCATTATGGGGTTTGTGTGGGCACACGGGACCCCGAGGGTGAGAAGGGTGTTCTTGGAGCGGGGCAGGGACAGGGGGGGCTGACGCTGCCCAACCTCTGTGGGTACTACTGGGCTGCCAACGCAGCGATGGTGCGTAAATGGGTGATGGAGAGGGAGGGAGCAGCATGGAGGAGGATGGAGATGGCGTCCTGTGTGGGCACGAGCCAGGAGGCGCTGGTAACTGCGCCGCTGCCGCTCCTTCCAACGAGATATACCACGAGCCCGGTGGTGGCGGCTACCCTCAAAATTTGGGGGCAATGGAGACAGCACAGGGGGGAGGTGGGGGCCTCGATGGGGTCCCCAATATGGGGGAACCACCGGTTTGTCCCTGGGAGAATTGATGGGCGGGTTCCGGAGTTGGCACAGGGCAGGTATCAGGAGGTTGAGGGACCTGTTTGGAGACGGGAAGTTTGCGAGCCTGGGTGCAACGGAGGGGGAGTTCGGGCTCCCCTCGGGGAGCGCCTTCAGGTACATGCAGCTAAGGGCGTTTGTCAGGCGGCAGGTGGCGGAGTTTCCTCTGCTGCTGCCGCGTGGGGTCCAGGACAGGGTGCTCTCGAGGGTGTGGGTTGGGAAGGGGAGGATCTCGGCAGTGTACCAGGTGATGCAGGAGATGGATGAGGCCTCGGTCGAGGAGCTGATCGGTAAATGGGAGGAAGAGCTGGGTGAGGAGATTGAGGAGGCGATGTGGACGGACACCCTATGGAGGGTGAAATCCTCCTCCTCTTGTGCGAGGCTTGGCCTCATACAGTTTAAGGTACTGCATAGGGCTCACGTGACTGGGACAAGGGTGAGTCGGTTCTTTGGGAGTGAGGACAGGTGTATCAGGTGCTCAGGGAGCCCAGCAAATCATGCCCATATGTTCTGGGCATGCCCAGCGTTGGGGGAATTTTGGAAGGGCGTGGCGGGGACGTTGTCGAGGGTGGTAGGATCCAGGGTCAATCCGGGCTGGGGACTCGCAGTATTTGGGGTTGCCGTGGAGCCAGGACTGCAGGAGGCGAAAGAGGCGGGTGTTCTGGACTTTGCGTCCCTAGTAGCCCGACGGAGGATTCTTCTCCAGTGGAAGGATGTGAGGCCCCCAAGCGTGGAGGCCTGGATCAACGACATGGCGGGGTTTCTTAAATTAGAGAATGTGAAATTTGCCCCAAGGGGATCAGTGCAGGGGTTTTTCAGGAGGTGGCAGCCATTCCTGGATTTCCTGGCAGAACGATAGAAACAGGCCAGCAGCAGCAGCCTGGGGGGGGGGGGGGGGGGGGCTGCGCCACTAGCGACCATCCATTTAGTCAGACAAATAAATGCGTCAACCTGTTCAGGAGATGGGTGGGAGGAGCCGAAACACTTTGTGGAGCCGCAAATCTGTATGAAATTGTTCCCCCCCACCCCCATCGATTTATAATATAATAATCTTTATTGTCACAAGTAGGCTTACATTAACACTGCAGTGAAGTTACTGTGAAAATCCCCCAGTCACCACATTCTGGTGCCTATTCGGGTACACAGAGGGAGATTTCAGAATGTCCAATTCACCTAACAAGCACGGCGTTCGGGGCTTGGAGGAGGAAATCGGACCATTCAGGAAACCCAGGAGGACGTGCAGACTCTGCACAGACAGACAGTGACCCAAGCCGGGAACTGAACCTGGGAGCCTGGCGCTGTGAAGAAACTGTGCTAACCGCTGTGCAATTTAGCTTGGTTCTATTTTGGGCTCAAATCGTCAATGAGGACTCTGATCTCTGGCAAGGAAGGAAACCCTGGCAGGTGGGCGGAGAGGATTCACAAACACCCGCTGGAGGCCCCAAACCCCCAATAAGACCCATTGATTTTATTGTCAGTCTGCAGACAGGAGCTGGAGAACTGAACCCAGGCAGAGGAGAGGGAGGGAGAAAACTGGGAGTGGAGGAAAGAAATGGTGCAGATGGTGAGATGGGTTTGGATTTCAGCCCAGGGAGGAGGGAGAGTGTGTGGGACGGGGATTTACAGCTTTGGGGGAACAAGAGAGGAAAAAATATTCCAGAGAAACTAGAATTGTCTGTTCAGAATTTCTATCCTGGACTGTCGGTGATGGCTTTTGTTTTTTTTTTAATTAAAAAAATATATCTTTGGATTACCCAATTCACTTTTCCCTCAATTAAGGGGTTTACAGAATTTCCAGTGAAGAAGGAGGCCATTCAACCCACCGAGACTGCACCGGCCTTAGAGAGAGCACCCTACTTAAGGCACACACCTCCACCCTCTCCCCTTTCTCCCGTAACCCAGTCATTTTAGCGTGGCTAATTCACCTACCCTGCACATCTTTTTGGATTGTGGGGGCCAGACCCACGCAGACACTGGGAGACTGTGCAAACTCCATATGGACAGTGACCCGGGGCCGGGATCAAACCCGGGTCCTCGGCTAACCACTGAGCCACCGTACCTGCCCCTAGTGCTGACTTTTGTAAACTCCTTTTACAGGATATTACAAGGGGAGGATTTACAGATGGAAACTCAAATCAAACTTCACATCAAGATTTAACAGAGTCGCTCCATTCATCAGGATCATTGGTCTGTGAATGTGGAAGCAAAAATGTTTGTCTGTAGGAAACGATTTTAAAGATCAGCGTGACTGAAAAAGCCCCGATACACACTCGACTCGAGTGAGAGTGTTCCAGTGAACTGACTGTGGAAAGAGCTTTAACCAGTTACACAGTCTGAAAAAACATCACCATTCAGAGCGGGGACAGACCGTACACATGTTCTCTGTGGAGGTAAAATTTCAACCGATCATCAAACTTGGAGAGATACAAGGACACCAGCAGCAGCATGCTGAAACCGTGGAAATGTGGGGACTGTGGGAAGGGATTCAGGTTCCCGTGTGAGCTGGAGATTAATCACCGTAGTCACACGGATGACATACCATTCACCTGTTCGGAGTGTGGGAAGGGATTCACTCAGTTACCCCAGTGAGGATGTACCAGGATGTGGGAGCCGAGCTGGCGAGGCACGGACTGGGTCCAATTATCTGTATTGGACAAGATCTACGTTTCCGGGTGGGTGGGATGGGTATTTCCTGTATATAGTCTTTGATATTGTCTGATAGAAACACAATGTGTTTCTGTGTGGGGAGGAAGGGAGATTTACTTTATGAAGCACAAGGTAGATACATGGGGGGGGGAAAGAGGGACACCTTTGGAAATTAAGGCTAATAAAGGGACTGCATTCTGAAATATGTTTATTCTCCAGGTGGACAATATCGTTGTTTTCATTTTATTTTTGTCCTGAGAGGAGCTGCCCCACCAGCAATCAGCTGGTGAATGGGAGTGAGATTGGGGGTGGGGGTGAATCTGCAGCCGGTGAACCAGTTTTGGCCAGAGCCTGTGGGTGGGTTTTCATCCAGTGTGTGTCTTGGTGGGGAATTGGCAGGAAATGGGAGGGGGGGGGGGGGGGGGGGCTTAGCTCACTGATGATGACAATAGAACTGTTTTAGTTTTAATCTGAGGGAGTGTGTGTGTGGCAGCCATCTTGAGTGGATCCTTGGCCTGTACTTTTTGAAGATGTACTGAATAGTCCCTCAGTGGAAATTTCATACAGTGCTGAAGGAGGCCATTCGGCCCAACGAATCCACACCAGCCTCCGAAAGAGCACACCCATCCCACAGCTCTTCCCAATCCCCCTAAACTAGCAACCCCACCTAACCTTTCGACACTTATGGGCAATTTAGCAGAACCAATCCACCTAACCTGCAAGTCTTTGGACTGTGGGAGGAAGCCGGAACACCCGGAGGAAACCCACGCATACATGGTAGAATGCGCAGACTCCGCACAGACAGTGACCCTAGCCGGGAATCAAACCTGGGACTCTGGAGCTGTGAAGCAACAGAGCTAACCACTGTGCTACCGTGCTGCCCCAAATGGTTGACTCCGTGATGGGAAAGAGGTGGGAGACCCCTGATCTGGCTGATCACCTGGAACGTAAAATAATTGGGTGGACCAGTGAAGGTCGAGAGTTTTCACTCCCTAAAAATTCTACATGCTGGTGTAGTGTTCTTCCAGGAGACTCACTCGCAGGTTAGAGATCAGACCAGACTGCGGAGGGGTGAGCCAAGTGTTTCACTCGGGCTTTGATGGAAGGGCTCGATGTGCTGCAATTCTAATCAATAAACAGATCCCTCTTTCAGTCACCAGGATCATTGCGGACACTAATGGGAGATATGTGGTGGTCAGTGGGTCATTGGCAGGTACATTGGTGGTGTTGGTGAATGGCTAAGCCCCTAACTGGGACGATGTGGCATTTGTGAAAAAAATTGTTGGGATCCATCTCAGACCTGGATACACATCAATTGATTCTTGGAGGAGATTTCAATTTTGTATTGGATCTGATAATGGACTGGTTGAAGCCTATTCAACCAATACAAATACACAAAACAGGAATGAAACCGGGGGACCACCCGGATCGACCCAGGCACCGAAAACGATAACAGCAAACCCGGCAAAAGATAAAGAAATCTGTTATTATGGGATTCTGGGACACAGATTTCTGATCGTGAGCAAGATCCACAGAGGAGATATGAGGCAGAAATTTGACAGAGTGAGTGATAATGATCTGAACTCAATGCTTACACACAAAAGGTCAATCATAGAATCTACAGTGCAGAAGGAGGCCATTTGGCCAACCGAGTCTGCACCGGCTCTTGGAAAGAGCACCCTACCCAAGGTCAACACCTCCACCCTATTCCCATAACTCAGTCACCCCACCCAACACTAAGGGCAATTTTGGACACTAAGGGCAATTTATCGTGGCCAATCCACCTAACCTGCACATCTTTGTGACTGTGGGAGGAAACCGGAGCACCCGGAGGAAACCCACGCACACACACGGGAAGGAAGGACGTGCAGACTCCACACAGACAGTGACCCAAGCCGGAATCGAACCTGGGACCCTGGAGCTGTGAAGCGATTGTGCTATCCACAATGCTACCGTGCTGCCCAGATCCAATAGCCTCCAGATCCTGAGAAACCGAATGGTGCTGTCAGAATTTGATGTGAGGATTGGTTGTGAATTTCCTGTCTGCGAATCCCTTTCTAAGCCCCTGTGAAAGAAGTTTACAAAGGCATCACTGTCAGTCCAGAAATAAAATTCAGGAAAGATAAACATTTCGCCTGGTTTGAATTTGCTGTGTGTAAATCCTCCGCTTATAAATCAGAACCAACGCAGAACATCCTGAGGGGGACAGTGAACAGCCAGAGGTCGTAGTTAAATCCATAGCAATTAGCGATATACAATCAGAAAGCATAGAATCTCTGTGGGTAGAGTTGGGGAATGGCAAAGATAAAAAGACCCTGATGGGAGTTATGTACAGGCCCCTCAGCAGGAGTCAGGATGTGGAGCAGAAAATAAATCAGGGGGTCCGTCAGGTTTCATCTCTTTTTTTGTAGCAGTTGAATTGGCTTGGACCAGTTCATTTTAGATTCGAGTACACAATTGAGGTCTCCTCCAAGCGGTGAGTGCAGTGGCATCACTAAGGTGGTGGTTCTGGGGAAACTGAAAGGTCTGAAGGTGGATAAATCACCTGGACTGGATGGACTACACCCCAGGGTTCTGAAACAGATAGCCGAGGAGATTGTGGAGGCATTGGCGGTGATCTTTCAGGAATCACTGGAGGCAGGAAGGGTCTCAGAGGACAGGGAAGTGGCAAATATAACACCGCTGTTTAAGGAGGGAGGGAGGCAGAAAATGGGAAATTTTAGGCCGGTTAGCCTGACTTCAGTCATTGGTCAGATTTTAGAGTCCATTAAGGGGCAATTTAGCATGGCCAATCCACCCAACCTGCTCATCTTTTGGGTTGTGGGGGTGAAACCCACGCAGACATGGGGAGAATGTGCAAACTCCACACGGACAGTGACCTAGGGCCGGGATTCAAACCCAGGTCCTCAGCGCTGCAGTCCCAATGCTATCCACTGTGCTGCCCCCGAGAGTCCATTATTAAAGATGCAATTGTAGCTGGAAGTGCATGATAAAATAGGACTGAGTCAGCACTGCTTTGTCAAAGGGAGATCATGTCTGACAAATTTGTTCAGAGTTCTTTGAGAAGGTAACAAGGACTTTAGACAAAGGAGAACCAGTGGACATAATTCATTTAGATTTCCAGAAGGTCTTTGACAAGATGCTGCACAGGAGCACATGGTGTTAAAGGTAAGATCCTGGCATAGATAGAGGATTGGCTGACTGGCAGAAGGCAGAGAGTGGGCAGCAGGCAGAGAGTGGGGATAAAGGTGTCTTTGTCAGAATGGCATCCAGTGACTAGTGATGTGCCTCAGGGGTCTGTGCCGGGACCACAACTTTTCAAAACGTACATTAATGATTTGGAAGAAGGACCTGAAGGCACTGTTGCAAGTTTGCAGATGATAGAAAGATCTGTGGAGGGACAGGTAGTATTGAATAAGCAGGGGGCCTGCAGAAGGATTTGGACAAGCTAGGAGAGTGGGCAATGAAGTGGCAGATGGAATACAATGTGGAAAAAAGTGTGAGGTTATGCACTTTGGAAGGAGGAATTTAGGCATAGACTATTTTCTAAATGGGGAAATGCTGAGGAAATCAGAAGCACAAAGGGACTTGAGAGTCCTTGTTCACGATTCTTTTAAGGTTAATTTACAGGTTCAGTCGGAGTTAAGAAGTCAAATGCAATGTTAGCATTCATGTCAAGGGAGCTAGAATACAAGAGCAGGGGTGTATTTCTGAGGCTGTATAAGGCTCTGGTCAGACGCCATTTGGAGTATGGTAAGCAGTTTTGGGCCCTGTATACGAGGAAGGATGTGCTGGCCTTGGAAAGGGTCCAGAGGAGAATCACAAGAAAGATCCCGAGTGGCCTAATTCTACTCCCATGTCTTATGGTCTAATCCCCTGGAAAAGGAGTTTCCAAAACCCATCACAGTCAGTCCTCCTCATGCTCCCTGGTCCAGGATGACCGCTCATGCCCCCCTGCAGTCCACTGTCCCTCTTGTCATCAGCAGTCCCCTGATTTGAGGGTGATATTGACTCAGGGTTGAGAGTTTCTACCCGGGGTCTTCATGTGGCTGAACAGAGCCACAGAGCTTTGGACACATGGGGCAGGATGTCCAATAAGACAGTGAAATCCGGAGAGCAGGACTGGCTTCCTTTTCTTTCCATCTCTGCCACCGCTTTGCATCATCAATAAGACATTGGGACTCAAAGACTAATCCAGTTTGATGGACAAGTTGTCTCCATTCTGAACAATGGGGAACAAGCTCCTCCCACTCATTGAAACATCGCCCCGACAAAGATCAGAAATGCGCATGCGCCCTGATACACATCCAATAAAGATGGCGGCCGTTAACCCGAGCCGAACACGAGGAGCTGCAGCTCCGCTCGGTACAAACTGTGACCCAAAAACTCTTTTCCGAGGTTTACAGCTAACAACAACGTTACAGAACGTTTCCGCCCACCCCTCGTGATCTGCCGCTTCCTCCACTTTATTAAACGCCTCTTACTGATTTCGGATCTGAAGACGCAGCCCTCCTCCTTCGCTGTTATCCACACTGCGCATGCTTCAATCAGAGCGGGTCCCGCCTTTTATTCACTCTGATTGTTTGGAGGACCAGCTGGTATGTTGGACCGCCAGCCCCGCCCCGCTTTCTATTGGCCTGGACCGCCGTCAATCACCTGCCCATTATGACGGCTACAGATGGTGAGAGCGGCCACAGGCTCAGGCTGACTGGCTGATTGTCCAATAATAACAGTGAGAGTCTCAGTGGGACAATCAGACAATAATAGTGGCGATGGGACCCAGAGGAGAAACAGCAATGGATTCACTCACTTTGAGAGTAACAAACACAGTGTCTTTCCAGTAATACGTCAGCCTGCAGTGTGTGAGTGAACATATCATTGGATCCATTGGAGAATGAGTCCCTGCAATGCAGAAGGAAGCCATTCGGCCCATCAAATCTGCACCGACCCTATGTAAAATCACCCTACCTTGGCCAATCTAGGACAGCAGGTAGCACAGTGGGACCCAGATCCAGGGTCCCAGATCATAACTCTGTCACTTATTATTAGACAATAGCCTGCCTGAAATGAAAATCTCTTATTTTCACAAGTAGGCTTCAAATGAAGTTACTGTGAAAAGCTCGGAGTCGCCACATTCTGGTGCCTTTTCGGGGAGGCTGAATACCTGTTATTCCAATGCTGGTGTGTGTTCCTCTGTCACTGTTATGATTAGACAATAATAGGAGGGCAAGATGCAAGGCAGCAAAGATAATTTTATGTTTCTGTGTTATAGTCAGTGTCACTGGGAGGTGTGTGATAAAATAGGAATGGAAACATCATGACAGAGACACGTGTGACTGACTCCACCTGATTCAGAGCTGTTCCACCCAAGGTGAGAGCAATGAGGACATGGGGAACTCCAGAGATTTCTGATATCTGAGGTGCATCCGTAGAGGAACTGAAATCATTCTAGTGGTTCTCGATTTACACAGTCACACAGGAAATATATCTGACAGCTAAAACCAAAGTTTCAATCTTCTCTTTGAGGCACATTGTGATTGAAAAGATCAAATGTTAAAACATCAGGACAGGAAAATTCAGACTGTCACAAAGGACATCATGAAAAATGAAATGAAAATGAAAATCGCTTATTGTCACGAGTAGGCATCAATGACGTTACTGTGACCAGCCGCTCTCGTTTGGTTGTCCAGTCCCGCCCCCTCATCCTATTGGTCCGAAGCCGCCGTCAATCAGTCCCCGGGCATTGTGATCCTGTGATGTAGAGATGCTGGCATTGGACTGGGGTGAGCTCAGTAAGAAGTCTGACAACACAAGGTTAAAGTCCAACAGGTTTGTTTCAAACACGAGCTTTCGGAGCACTGCTCCTTCCTCAGGTGAATGATTCAGGACACAGGACTCAGGTGAATGATTCACTTGAGTCCTGTGTCCTGTGTCCAAGAATCACTGAATCATAGAATTAACAATGCAGAAGGAGGCAATTGGGCCCATCGAGTCTGCACCAGCCATTGGAAATAGTACCCTACCTAAGTCCATACCTACACCTCCACCCTATCCTCGTAACCCCACCGAACCTTTTTTGGACACTAAGGGCAATTTGGCACTGCCAATCCACCTAACCTGCACATCTTTGGACTGTGGGAGGAAACTGGAGCATCCGGAGGAAACCCACACACACACGGATAGAACGTGCCGACTGCGCACAGACAGTGACCCAAGCCGGGAATCAAACCTGGGATGCTGCCACCGCGTAGAAACAGTGCTAACCACTATGCTACCGTACTACCCAAAATGAACAATTGGTATTTAATCGAAAGAGTCGATCTGAGAAAAGTGATGTTCTAATTACTGAGTGAATTGCAATTTATTTGTGCAATTGCAAAAGGCAGTGAAAAGTTGGATTCTCTGAAGTTAAATGTCCGCCTTGACGTTGTGAATTGGATTTCACAAGCTTTTGGAAGCTCCACCCTCTTTAACCCTTCTTGGTCTAAGAAGGTTGAAGCTTTGGGTAAACTGAAAGCTGATCGTTTTACTTTTTTTTTGGTTTTATTTGAGTCAGTTGGAAAAGTGCCTGAAGAAAGAGGGGGGAAAATACAAAT
This sequence comes from Scyliorhinus canicula, assembly GCF_902713615.1. Classification (NCBI taxonomy): domain Eukaryota; kingdom Metazoa; phylum Chordata; class Chondrichthyes; order Carcharhiniformes; family Scyliorhinidae; genus Scyliorhinus; species Scyliorhinus canicula. The sequence continues at coordinate 509,811 of NW_024055820.1, read as the reverse complement.
TTGGGCAAAACTGAAAAAGTTGCCAAAAGAATTGAGAATACAAAGTTCAAAATAGTGTTACATAGAATTTACAGTGCAGAAGGAGGCCACCTGGGCCATCAAGTCCACACCGGCCCCTGGAAAGAGCACCCCACCTATCCCTACACCTCCACCCTATCCCCACCTAATCTTTTTTGAACTCTAAGGGCAATTTAGCATGGCCAATCCACCTAACCATGCACATCTTTGGACTGTGGGAGGAAACTGGAGCACGCGGAGGAAACCCACGCAGACACAGGGAGAACGTGCAGACTCCACACAGACAGTGACCCAAGCTGGGAATCTAACCTGGCACCCTGGCGCAGTGATGCCACAGTGCAAACTCATAGTGCTGATTCATTTCATATCTGAAAATCAAGTTACGTAAAGTCAACACAGTTGTACACATTTGAGAACGTTTGTTCCTAACAACCTTGAGAGCAGAGAAGTTAACCCTTTCCACTGAACAGCACAGTGATGATTTAAACTAAAGACTTTGCCTTTTTAAGATTTGGCTTCTTTCAAGACAAAGTGGTTTTAGATGGAAAAATATCAGAGTTATCTCCAAACTGATTGCAAATTGAATGACGTGCTGTTAAGGTGGTTTGGCCGTTCTGAATTCTCCCTCAGTGTACCCAAACAGGTGCTGGAATGTGGCGACTAGGAACTTTTCATAGTAACTTCATTTCAGTGTTAATGTAAGCCTACTTGTGACAATAAAGATTACCATAGATTATTATTATTATTAGAAATTCTGTCCTGTCTCTGATCTACAAATATATTATGTGAATATTAAAGTGGTCAGAAAAGTTCCTTAGTTGTTCCTTTATAGTCTGTGTTGTTCTGAGTTATGACAGTATTAACCTCCTCCCTAACCTGTCCCACCCTTCTGCCTGTCCACCAACAGAAACCAGGGACTCATCGATCTCAGGGTGACATACCCTGGCTGCCGAGTTATTTGTTTAAATCAGCCCCTGAATTATTGATGGATTGGTTAATCATGTTGCCACATTTCAGTAATAAATGTTGAAATGTTTGCTCCACACCCACAGGGTTTCATCGGTTTAAAGTCACAAACAGAAAGGTCCAGTTTTCTCCTGGGGTCTGCGAAAAATCAGCTTTCAAAATGATGCAGTTTCAGGCAATGAGGGAGATCCGGACTAGTCCCGCCCCTCATTCACTCTGCTTGCTTGGAGGACCAGCCACTCCCGCTCGGTCCTCCAGCTCTGCCTCCTCTTCCCATTGGTCCGGAGCTACCGCCAATCATACCCTCGGCATTTTGATCTGGAGCATGCGCAGTGCCAATACTGGAGTGATGTTGTTGGGGTGAAATTCTAGGCAGATCAGAATTAGAACTGCAGGCGACCGAGGAACGATAGTACTGGCGGGTGGTTTGAGAGGCTTCGTAAACATCCGGTGTAGGCACAGAACCTGGAATGAAAAGTGACAGTAAAGGGACAGTTGAAGCACGTGGTAGCACAGTGGTTAGCACTACTGCATCACAGCACCAGAGATCCCGGTGCGATTCCGGCTTGGGTGACTGTGCAGTTTGCACCTTCTCTATTTGTCGTCCTTTGCATACTCCTTAAATCCACTTCACAAATTAGTTCCCTGCCTATATTTGAGTCATACATTCAATCCCATCATCCAACACATTCATACAGATTGTAAATGGTTGGGAGCCCAGCACTGATCCTGGTGACATTCCACTTGTCACATCTTACCCACCCAGAAATGACCCATTTATACCTACTGGCTGCTTCCTGTTCGCTAACCAATCCTCTATCCATGCTGATGTGTGCTCCCACACCATGAGATCTTATTTTGTGTAATAACCTTTGATGTGGCACCTTGGGAAATACCTTCTGGACATTCAGATAAAGCACATCTACAGGTTCCCCTTTATTGACATCGCTTGTTACTTCCTCAGAGAACCTTGATAAATTAGTCAATCACGATTGATTCCCTGAACCCCATTTTCAAACACTGTCTAAAGAAAATTCAAATCTCCTCTAACCCTCTGGCTCCTTTGCCAATGACCTTAGACGGACTCACTTTCTGTTAAAGAGCCAGTCAACCCCTTTCACCCACTTTCCCGAAAGTGAACAAATTTAATCAGGAAAAGTCCAACAAATTCAAATATTTTCTTGTTAAAAGTTTATTGATGAAACACAACACGTTTTTAAAAACCCAGAAATTACTTGAGGATCAAAGACAACCAGAGTAACAGGATGTTCACAATGTTCTGGGTCCCAAATGGTTTCCCTTCAGCTCCTCTAGACATAGAGCAGTACAGCACAGAACAGGCCCTTCGGCCCTCGATGTTGTGCCGAGCAATGATCACCCTACTCAACCCCACGTATCCACCCTACACCCGTAACCCAACAACCCCCCCCCCTTAACCTTACTTTTAAGGACACTACGGGCAATTTAGCATGGCCAATCCACCTAACCTGCACATCTTTGGACTGTGGGAGGAAACCGGAGCACCCGGAGGAAACCCACGCACACACGGGGAGGACGTGCAGACTCCGCACAGACAGTGACCCAGCCGGGAACCGAACCTGGGATCTTGGAGCTGTGAAGCATTTAGGCTAACCACCATGCTACCATGCTGCCCTGTCCTCTGTACCCTGTTCCCATGATTCCTCGCTTTGGACACGGGGGCACTGAACCCTGGGGGTCGTATCACCATCAACCCCGGTGACCCTCGTCCCTGAACCCCGATTGGTTGGAGGTGCAATTCCCAGTCAGGCCTCCAGCACCTTCCTGTCTCTATTAGCGACGCCCATGGCAGTTTCCCAACTGGGGAACAGGCCCCATTATTCTCAGCTAAATTCAGCCCTCAGCCCCATCACCTGGCTGTCAGTGACACGAGCAATGGAGACAGAAAGGTGCCCGAGGCTCAAATAGGAAAACAAAACTTGTGGATTAGGACCTCTGTAAAGGTCAGCACCTTAGAAAAATTCCAATTCCCAGTCAACAAATTAAAGGATCACACAACGGGACTTTTAAAGCAACAAACAAATAAACTGGAAGCTACTTTAACTCGGAAACCTATACATTAAACTATAAACTAGAACTTTGCCCTTTTGCACAATCTAAAATCACTCTCCACGATTATAGTTACTCTGTCCTGGAAGGCAAAACTTAATAGTGTCAGAACCTGTCCAAAGTGATGATTCATTCCTGAGGATTTTCTTCCGTTTCTTCAATCAAGACACCGAGGAAAAAAAAGGGAGAATAGAATACAATGTGAACTAGCAAAATACACAAAAATGGCCTGTAAAAGTTTCTATGGCGACGTAAAAAGGAAACGTTTGGCTCAGTCAAAGGATTTGTCCATTCCAGATAGAGTCAGGAGAATTTAGAATGGGGAATAGCGATCTCTACAGCCACCTCATTCAATACTCTGGGATGTAGATCATCAGCTTTTGGGAATTTATTCACTTTAAACCCCATTAATTTCTCCAGTGCTACTTTTTCACCAATACTAATCTCTGCCAGTCCCTTGGTTCTCTGGTGTTTTGGGGACAATTTCTGTATCGTCCTCTGTGAAGTCAGACAGACATTGTTTAGTTTCTCTGCCATTTCCTTACTCCCCATTATAAACTCTCCTGTCTCTGCCTGGAATGGACCACATTGGTCTTTGCTAATCTTTTCCTTTTCACATTCCTGTAGAAGCTTTTCCAGTCGGTTTTTATGTTTCTCCCCAGTTTGCTCTCATCAGTTTCTTGATCCTCCTTTGCTGAATTCTAATGGATCTCATGGAATTTTTAACTTTTCTTGTTAGCCACGGTTACATCACTTTTCCTGTTGGACTTTTGTTCCTTAATGGAATCTATACTTGTTGTATATATGTGAAATGAAAGTTGCAAAAATCCCAGAGGACCATAGGCTGCTCTCCCCTTTGACAGAGAGAGAGCTGACTGGAGGTAATTTAACCCAAGGGTCAGCACACCTCAGCCATGGTGTCTGGCTGAGGAGGCCGGGCCTTCATGAATAAACTCAGACAGTACGGGAGTTGAATCCTCACTGTTGGCCTTGATCTGCATCACGAGGCAGTCATTCAGCCAACTGAGCTAACCGACACCCTGATAAATATGTAATAATTCCTGAAACATTAGGTATTCCCCATACCAATCAGTTTCCCAGTCCACCTCAGACAACTTGCCCCTCATACCCTGATAGTTTTCCTCTGTGAGGAACACCCAGATAACTTAAACAAAAGAACCAGGTAACCACCAGGGCCCATCTCCATGGCAACATGGCATGCTTTGGGGGTTCCAAACAGAAATAGAAACTAAATATCTTCACACTTCAATTGTGAAATTGTTGGTGTCACAGCCCGTGCGATAAAACATGCAAACCCGTCTCACAGTGAGAGGTGAATGGTCTCTCCCCAGTGTGAACTCGCTGGTGTCTCAATAGGTTGGATGAATCACTGAATCCCTTCTCACACTGAGAGCAGGAAGGCGGCCTCTTCCTGGTGTGAATTCCCTTGTGTCTCAATAGATGGGATGAATCACTGACTCCCTCCCCAGTCTGAAGTCGCTGATGTGAAAGCAGGTTGGATAACTGAGTAAATCCGTTCCCACATTGAGAGCAGGTAAATGGCTCTCTACAGTGTGACGTCGCTGGTGATTCTGTAGGTTGGATAACTGAGTAAATCCCTTTCCACACTGAGAGCAGGTGAATGGCCTCTCCCCAGTGTGAACTCGCTGGTGTGTCTGCAAACCCGATAACTGAGTGAATCCCTTCCCACACTGAGAGCAGGTGAACGGTCTCTCCCCAGTGTGAACTCGCTGGTGTGCCTGCAGTTGAGATAATTGACTGAATCCCTTCCCACACTGAGAGCAGGTGAATGGCCTCTCCCCAGTGTGAACTCGCTGGTGTGCCTGCAGTTGAGATAATTGACTGAATCCCTTCCCACACTGAGAGCAGGTGAACGGCCTCTCCCCAGTGTGACTGCGTCGATGAGTCTCCAGCAGAGATGGGAATCTGAATCTCTTCCCACAGTCCCCACATTTCCACGGTTTCTCCATGTTTTGGGTCTCCTCGTGTCTCTCCAGGTTGGACAATCAGTTGAAGCCTCTTCCACACACAGAACACGGGTACGGTCTCTCCGCACTGTGAATGTTGTTATGTTTTTCAGGCTGTGTAACTGGTTCAACCTCTTTCCACAGTCAGTTCACTGGACCACTCTCAGTCTCAGTGTGTTGTGTGGGTCTCGGTGCTTTTCCAGTCACAATGATGTTTAAAATATTCAGCTGACAGTTTGTGCAACCAGTTCTCCTTCTAGATTCAAAGCCCAATGGTGTTCAGGTTCCAAGGAAGGGAGTGACTGTCAGATCGAAACGTGACGTTTGAGATTTCTGTCTGTAATTCCTCCACATCTAATATCCTGGAAAAACAATTTACAAAATTCATTACTGTCAGTACAGGATTGAAACTCAGAACAGACAATTCTAGTTTCTATGTCATATTTTTTCCTCTCTCTTATTCACTGGAAAGCTGTAAATTTCTAACCCACACACTCTCCCTCCATTCTCACTCTGCTGTATCTAATGACAATAATCTTTATTAGTGTCACAAGTAGGCTGACATTAACGCTGCAATGAAGTTACTGTTAAAATCCCCTAGTCGCCACACTATGGCGCTATTCACCCTCCCTATTCTCCTGAAGGTGCTGATTCAGGCTGATTGACAGATCCATGCTCACAGCTTCCTGTCCAGGAGGTCATAACAAATGTGAGCTGCATTCGGCCCATCGAGCCTGAACCATTCAATGGGAGCATTGGCCGATCTACCTCAGCACTATTTTCCCACACTATCCCCTATATCCCCCGATGTCTTCAATATCTAGAAACCTATCAATCTCTGTCATGAAAATTTTACTTTACTTTTTCAAAAATAATCTTTATTGTCACAAGTAGGCTTACATTAATGCTGCAATGAAGTTACCGTGAAAAGGTCTTAGTCGTCATATTCCGGCGCCTGTTCAGGTACACAGCGGGTGAATTTAGAATCTCCAAATTGCATAACATCTCGTCTTTCGGGAGGGGGAGGGAGGGGGGGGGGTGAGGCATGTGATACGGGTGCGGGAGTTGCTGCTTTCCCACCAGTTCTGGTGCCACTCACCTATAATAAGAACATAAGAACATAAGAACTAGGAGCAGGAGTAGGCCATCTGGCCCCTCGAGCCTGCTCCGCCATTCAATGAGATCATGGCTGATCTTTTGTGGACTCAGCTCCACTTTCCGGCCCGAACACCATAACCCTTAATCCCTTTATTCTTCAAAAAACTATCTATCTTTACCTTAAAAACATGTAATGAAGGAGCCTCAACTGCTTCACTGGGCAAGGAATTCCATAGATTCACAACCCTTTGGGTGAAGAAGTTCCTCCTAAACTCAGTTCTAAATCTACTTCCCCTTATTTTGAGGCTATGCCCCCTAGTTCTGCTGTCACCCGCCAGTGGAAACAACCTGCCCGCATCTATCCTATCTATTCCCTTCATAATTTTAAATGTTTCTATAAGATCCCCCCTCATCCTTCTAAATTCCAACGAGTACAGTCCCAGTCTACTCAACCTCTCCTCATAATCCAACCCCTTCAGCTCTGGGATTAACCTAGTGAATCTCCTCTGCACACCCTCCAGCGCCAGTACGTCCTTTCTCAAGTAAGGAGACCAAAACTGAACACAATACTCCAGGTGTGGCCGCACTAACACCTTATACAATTGCAACATAACCTCCCTAGTCTTAAACTCCATCCCTCTAGCAATGAAGGACAAAATTCCATTTGCCTTCTTAATCACCTGTTGCACTTGTAAACCAACCTTCTGTGACTCATGCACTAGCACACCCAAGTCTCTCTGAACAGCGGCATGCTTTAATATTTTATCGTTTAAATAATAATCCCGTTTGCTGTTATTCCTACCAAAATGGATAACCTCACATTTGTCAACATTAATCTGACACTTATCCTGATTGCCCGGCACTCATCAACCTAATCCTTGAATTAATATTTGTTATTGTGTCCCTGGAAGACTTCAGAGTTCGGTCTGGTAGGATTGTGCCGGAAAAAGTCAAGAAATGTGTCAATAAAACAGCGCTGGTGCATTCAGCGGGAATGGAGCCGCCTTTTCAACATGGCGGCCTGACCCTCAGGAGGTCTCTCGACCCCCCGCTCTCCGGGGCTCTGGTAGGCGGTGAAAATGATGACTGCCGACATTATCCATGGTTTTGACCAGAGGCTGAGCGTGCTGACTCAATATCTGTGAGCTCATGAGGACCAGCTGCAAACGCCATGAAGAGGCTCGATGATCCAGAGGAGAGAATCCTGAACGTTCAGCAAGGTGCCTCAATCAAAATTCAATCCTTTGAAAACCAGCCGGGTGGCTGGCGGAGGTCCTGGAGGATTTGGAGAAAGGGCCGGAGAAAGAACATCCGAGTCATTGGCCTGTCAGAAGGTGTGAACGGAAAGGCTCCCGTTAGGTTCTTCGAGGATTGGCTGCCATGTTAGGCGAGACGGTAGAGCAGTGGCTAGCACTGTTTCTTCACAGCGCCCGGGGCCCCGGTTCAATTCCCAGCTTGGGTCTCTGTCTGTTCAGAGTCTACACATTCTCCCTGTGTCTGCGTGGGTTTCCTCCAGGTGCTCCGGTTTCCGCCCACAGTCCAAAGACGTGCTTGTTAGGTGAATTGGACATTCTGAATTCTCCCTCTGCGCAACCGAACAGGCAGCAGATTGTGGCGACTAGGGGATTTTCACAGTAACTTTATAGCAGTGTTAATGTAAGCCTACTTGTGACACTAGTAAAGATTATTATTTTCTCAAGCTGGATGTGAAGCCTTGCCATTTCAAATGAGAAAGGATACATCATATCCTGTCTCTGAGACTAAGGGATAGTTTTCATCCCAGGCCTGTTATCATTCACTTCCACAACTTGAAAGTATTGTTGGGTATCGTTTCAGTAAACTTATGTTGCATTCCCTCCAAGACCAAAATATCCTTCCCAAGGTGTGATGCTAAGAACTGTTCATAGCACCCAAAGTGTGGTCTTATCAGGGTTTTGCATAACTGCAGCATAACTTGTGACTTTATACTTAAATCCTCCAGATATAAATGCTAGCATTTCATTAGCCTTTTGAACAGGGAGGTATGCTAGCACAGTGGTTTGCACTGTTGCTTCACAACGCCAGAGACCTGGGTTTGATTCCCCGCTTGGGTCACTGTCTGTGTGGAGTTTGCACGTTCTCCCCATGTCCGTGTGGGGTTCGGCTGGGTGTTCTGGTATCTGTTCACAAGTCCCAAAAGACGTGCCAGTTATGTGAATCAGACGTTCTGAATTCTTCCTCGGTGTACAAAACAGGTGCCGGAATGTGGCAACTGGGGACGTTTCACAGTAACTTCATTGTACTGTTAATATAAATCTATTGTGACACTAATAAAGATTATTATATTATTACAATGGAATACTCTCCACATGCCTGTACAGCTCCAACAACACTCAAGAAGCTTGACACCATCCAGAAAAAAGCAGCCCGTTTGTTTGGCACCCGATCCACAAACGTCCACTCCCTCCGGCACAGTGGCAGCATTGTATGCCATCTACAAGATGCACTGCAGGAACTCACCAAGGCTCCTTATGCAGCACTTTCCAAACCCACGACCATGAAGGATAACAGCAACAGACATATGGAAATCCCACCACCTGGAAGTTCTCCTCCAAGCCACTCAATCCTGAATTGGAAATATATCGCCGTTCCATCCTTCACTGGGTCATAGAATCATAGACGTTAGAATGCAGAAGGACGCTATTTGGCCTATCGAGTCTGCTCCAGCCCTTGGAAAGAGCGTCCTACTTAAGCCCACACTTCCACCCTGTCCTCATAATCCAGTAACCACACCTAATCTTTTTTGGACACTACGGGCAATTTAGCATAGGCAATCCACCTAATGCACATCTTTGGACTGTGGGATGAAACCGGAGCACCCGGAGGAAACCCACGCGGACACGGGGAGAATGTACAGACAGTCACCCAAGCTGAGAATCAAACCTGGGACTGGAGCTGTGAAGCAACAGTGGTAACCACTGTGCAACCGTGCTGCCCATGAAATTCCTGGAACTACCTCCCTTATAGTACTGTGGCTGTACCGACACGGCATGGAGTGCAGCAGTTCACGAAGGCAGCTGGCCACCACCTGCTCAAGGGCAATTATAGATGAACAATAAATCCACGCCCAGCCAGCGACGCCAACATCAAATAAATGATGTTTAAAAAGCAAAAACACTGCAGATGTTGCAGTATCAATAAAGAGAAAATGTTGGACATACTAATCAGGTTAGTCCTCATTTGTGCAGCGAAAGGAACAGAATTCTAGGTTCAGATCCGATCTGCGGTCAGCCTCCAATAAAACATTTATAGACTGCAAGTTGATGAATGGTGGCGGTAGTACCCACAATCCTCCGCGGTCCAGGAACCCCTCCAGCTCACCGGCTCATTGCCCAGGCACTCAGCGCGCATGCTCCAGGGCCAGCCAGCCGCGGGGCATTCTGGGTGGTTCCTCGGGTCAGAGTCGGACTCGGTGGAAACGGGAGAAGAAATTGGGAACCGCCAACGAAGAGCTGCAGTGAACTGGTCAGGATATGGAATTCCAGGGGGAGCGATGGAGCCAGTTCTGGACGGGGAGAGTTTCTCAACTCCCGAGTGAAGGCCGCAAACCCTAAATAAGACTCTGCGGCACTGAGGTTGTGGCTCCGGGTCCTGGGATCAGGCCCAGGTGAACGGTCGCCATCTTGGTTCAGCGAAGAGAAGAGCGCATGCGCTGCCGGACGTCAGAATGGGCGGGTCTTCAGGGTCCCTTTTGAAACTGGGTCTTTGTGCCGGGATCCAATGCACAAATTTTTCAACAGTGTCAAGGGTTCATTGGCGGCATCGTGGTTAGCACTGTTGCTTCACCGGGACAGGGCCCCAGTTTCGATTCCAGGCTCGGGTTTCCTCCGGTTTCTCCCACTAGTCCCGAAAGACGTGTTGTTAGGAGAATTAGACATTCTGAAGTCTTCCTCTGTGTACCCGAACAGGCACCAGAGTGGCTTCTGGAGGATTTTCACAGGAACTTCACTTCAGTGTTAATGTAAGCATACATGGGAGGGCAGCATGATGGTGCATTGGTTAGCACTGCTGTCTCACAGTGCCAAGGTCCATAAGCCGGGTTCGATCCCGGCTCTGGGTCACTGTCTGTGTGGAGTTTGCACATTCTCCCCATGTTTGCGTGGGTTTATCCCCCCACAACCCAAAGGTGTGCGGGATAGGTGGATTGTCCACATTAAATTGCCCCTTAATTGGGAAAAATTAATCTGGTACTCAAATTTTAAAAATGTACGTCTACTTGTGCCAAGAATAAAGATTATTATTATATTCCTCTGGGTGCTTTGCTTTACTCTCACAGTCTAAAGATGTACAGGTTTGGTGGGGTTATTGGGATAGTGTTGGGGAGTGGATTGAGGCAGGGTGCTCTTTCAGAGGGTCAGAGCAGACTCGATGGGCCAAATGGCCTCCTGCACTGTGGGGATGCTAATGGGAGGTTACAGCTCCTGTATAGTTACCGGAAGGGGCTGCTCCTAAATGCTTTGTGATCCGTTAACTCCACATTCCCAGCTTTGCTACACAGAGGGGTATGGGCTAGTCGGAGTGGAGAGTCTGCTCCTGGATATGTTTAAAACACCAATTTGTAGATCCAGATGGGGGAGGATGTAGGGCTTTCTCTGGCTACTGGCCTCTCTTCTGTGGTCTTGTCCATATTCAGGTGGCTTTGGAACTGGAACACGAGGTGTCCACCAGTACACTTGACACCTTCCACAAATGTTGGTACCTTAGGGTGCACAGTGTTTCTGAGACACTGAAAACAACATTCTGGTTTAGTTAAAAACCTTTCCTTTGTTTTTGTTGGGATTTTGCCGCCTTTTACTTTGATTGGGCAACATATTTGTGGAACCAAGAGAGGGAAGAATATTCCACAGAAATTAGAATTGTTTGTTCTGAATTTTTATTCTGGATTGACAGTGATACTGACACAGTCAACTCTTTTTACAGGGGATTGGAGGGAGAGGATTTGACACATTCATCATGAGTTGAACATCACTAGCCTTTGAATCTGGAAGGAGAAATGTTTGTCCTGTCTGTGGGAAAGGATCTAAAACAGCAATATGACTGGAGAAGCACCGAGACCCACACAACACACACCCGAGTGAGAGAGTTCCAGTGAACTGACTGTAGAAACATCAGCGTGACTGGAAAAGCACCGAGACCCACACAACACACACCCGAGTGAGAGAGTTCCAGTGAACTGACTGTGGAAACATTAGTGTGACTGGAAAAGCACCGAGACCCACACAACACACACCCGAGTGAGAGTGTTCCAGTGAACTGACTGTGGAAAGAGCTTTAACCAGTTACACAGCCTGAAAAAAAAAATCACACTATTCGCAGTGGGGAGAAACTGTACACGTGTTTTGTGTGTGGACAAGGCTTCAATTGATTATCCAATCTGGTGACACCATGGTGAAACCGTGGAAATGTGTGGACTGTAGGAAGGGTTTCCGATCCCCATCTGCACTGGAAACTCATAAACGCAGTCACACTGGAGAGAAGTTGTTCACCTGCTCCACCTGTGGAATGGAATTCACTTCAGCATCCAGCCTAATGGTGCACCTGCGAGTTCACACTGGAGAGAAACCCTGGGCGCGATTCTCCGCACTCACGACAGGGCGGAGAATAGCAGGCAGCGTAAATTTTTAAGGCCACGCTGGTCCGACGCCCTCCCGCCCGCCTCCCGACACGAATCGCTGCCCGCCGTTTTTTTACGGCGAGCAGCGATTCACCCCTGGCCGATGGGCCGATTTCCAAGGCCTTTACGACCGTTTTTATGAACGTAAAACACACCTGGTCTGACCGTTCGTAAAAACGGCCGTAAAGTCCCGATCTGGGGAACCATGGCACCGATTGGCACGGCAGTACCACGGCCGTGCCAAGGGTGCCATGGGCCCGCAATCGGTGCCCACCGATCGCGGGCAGCGGGTACTTACCCCGCACACTCTTTCTCCCTCCGCCGCCCCGCTGTATCCATTCGCGGGGCGGCTGAGGGGCATACCGGCCCACGCATGCGCGGGTTTCACGCATATGCGTGATGACGTCATCCGTGCATACGCGGGTTGGAGTCGTCCAATCCGCGCATGCCCGGCTGACGTCATCTGACGCGTCAGCCATCGCTAACTCTGGCTAGCGGGCTTAACAAAATTCGTTACGCCCGCTATGCCGGAGTTCACGGCCGCACGATGCTAGCCCCGACCGGGGAGCAGAATCGGTTCCCGGTCGGGGGGGGCGGAGGCTGGCGTCAAACCCGCCCGTTTTTGACGCCAGCTTCCCGAGTCTTCGTGACTCGGGAGAATTGCGCCCCCTATGCTTGCTCTCAGTGTGGGAAGAGCTTCCGGTGTTCATCCCACCTCACTGAACATCTACGGGTTCATACTGGGGAGAGACCATTCCACTGCTCTGAGTGCGGGCAAAGATTCACTTGTTCTTCCTACCTCACTGATCACAAGCGTGTCCACACTGGTGAGAGGCCATTCGTCTGCTCCGTGTGTGGGAAGGGATTTATTAAATCATCACATCTTCTTCAACACCAGCATGTTCACACTGAAGAGAAAGCATTCACCTGCACTGAGTGTGGGAAGAGTTTCACTAATTTACCTAATTTTCAGAGTCACCAGCTAGTTCACACTGGGGAGAAACCCTTTACCTGCACTGAGTGTGGGAAGCGTTATACTCGTGCATCTGGTCTTCGGAATCACCAGCGAGTTCACACTGGGGAGAAACCCTTTACCTGCGCTGAGTGTGGGAAGGGATTCACTGCAAAATCGCAGCTTCGGTCACATAAACTTGTTCACACAGATGAAAGACCATTTCAATGTTCTGACTGTGAGAAGAGCTTTAAAAGCAGAAGCGATTTGACGAAACACCAGCGACTCCATTCTGGGTAGAAGCCGTTCATCAGTCCCGTGTGTGATGGAGGATTCACTCCAGACATCCGCTCGTCTGGCTCATCCAATTGCTCGACTGGCAAACCAGAGAGTTCACATCTGATTACAGGGATTGGATTTCTACACCCAGGAATGAGCCATGTTCATTCTGACAGCTCAGATTTATTTCCATTGATGTTAAACACCAACCCATTGAAAGGGATTAATAGAATGGACATGAATTGCATTAAACACAGTGTTTGGAGTATTTGATTTCTCTAAGATGATTGATGTCCTGTTACCGACTGTTCCATTGTTGGGTCTTTTCTCTTTTGTTAATGGAAGACTTGTATTTATATAGCGCCTCTCACAACTTCAGGATGTCCCTAAGTGCTTTACAGACAATGAGGTTCTTTTGAAGTGTAGTCACTGTTGTAATGTAGGAAACGCAGCAGCCAGATTGTGTACAACAGGCTCCAACAAACACAAATAATTTCATTTCACTTCATTTCATAAGATGCTGGAAATACTCAGCAGGTCAGGCAGCATCTGTGAAGCAAGAAAGTGAGTTCAAAACAGAACTATGATTATGACCAGATTATCTGTTCAGCGTTCATCATCGAGGGCTTTATAGTGAGCAGTTCACCCGAGAGAACTTCCTCCTTCAAACTATCATCAGCAGAACCTTTATGTCCAGCTGCAAGAGCAGATGGGGTGAGATTGAAAGGTTTCCTCTGAAAGACGGTGCAGTATTCCCTCAGTACAGCGCTGTATTCCCTCAGTACAGTGCTGTAGTCCCTCAGTACAGTGCTGTAGTCCCTCAGTACGGTGCAGTATTCTCTCAGTACAGTGCAGTATTCCCTCAGTACAGTGCTGCATTCCCTCAGTACAGTGCTGTATTCCCTCAGTACAGTGCAGTATTCCCTCAGTACAGTGCTGTATTCCCTCTACAGTGCTGTACTCCCTCAGTACAGCGCTGTATTTCCTCAGTACAGCGCAACATTCCCTCAGTACAGTGCAGTATTCCCTCAGTACGGTGCAGTATTCCCTCAGTACAGTATTCCCTCAGTACAGTGCTGCATTCCCTCAGTACAGTGCTGCATTCCCTCAGTACAGTGCTGTACTCCCTCAGTACAGAGCTGTACTCCCTCAGTACAGTGCTGTACTCCCTCAGTACGGTGCTGTATTTCCTCAGTACGGTGTAGTATTCCCTCAGTACGGCGCTGTACTCCCTCAGTACAGTGCTGTACTCCCTCAGTACAGCGCAGTGTTCCCTCAGTACGGCGCAGTGTTCCCTCAGTACGGTGCTGTATTTCCTCAGTACGGCGCTGTATTCCCTCAGTACGGTGCAGTATTCCCTCAGTACAGCGCTGTATTCCCTCAGTACAGTGCAGTACTTCCCTAGTACAGTGCAGTATTCCCTCAGTACAGTGCAGTATTCCCTCAGTACAGTGCAGTATTCCCTCAGTACAGTGCAGTACTTCCCTAGTACAGTGCAGTATTCCCTCAGTACAGTGCAGTATTCCCTCAGTACAGTGCAGTATTCCCTCAGTACAGTGCAGTATTCCCTCAGTACGGTGCAGTATTCCCTCAGTACGGTGCAGTATTCCCTCAGTACAATAACGGAATACCAGCTGGGCTTTTTGGTTGGGTTTCTAGAGCTGAAGCTGAACCCACATCCTCCTGACTCAGAGATGGGAGTGTAACCACTGAACAATAACCCCTCATCATTAACTCGAGATTATTTCCATTCTCACATCTTTGGTTGTTCTCCTGAATACATTAACCCATTGAATCATGCAGGGGGGGGGGGATGAACAAGTCTTTACAGACACCTAGAAGTGGGACTATGTATTAAATTTCAGTAGAAATTATTCATTTTCAGACATGTTCCATTTTATAAGCGAACAAGATCGAGGAAACCATTTTGAGACTAATATTTACCTGAATGGGGCATTTTGTATCCAGCTATTAACCAATTGTATTAATCAATGAAGTGTATTCATTACTCACCAATTAGAAACAAATAGTGATCATCAATTGATTTTAATTGAAGATTTAATAATCAGTTTGTAGTATGTGTTAAAGACTGGGTTATACCTGAAACTAATGTCAGCCTGTTTTAAATTCTGTACTCCAGCTTCTGTAAGAAGAAATGTATGATTTGATAAGATGGTTAGCAGTGAGGTTTCATGCTCTTGGTAACCTTTTTGAGATGGAAGGTCATACAATGAATTGAAGACTTGTGCAGGATCAGATAGGAGGGACACATTAAACAGTCCCATTGTATCTCGATCTGAGACATTTACCCAAATGGTTAAAAAACAATTAAAATGATTCAGTAATGAAATTGACCAACCATTGAGTTCTAACCAGTTTATTCAAACTGAGGGAGGAGCTACTTAAGGATTTAAAACCCGAGGAGAAGGTCCATTGCCAGCCAAGTACTGGAATCCCCAAAGCAAGATTCCCATCAGAATTGTTGTCAAAAGGGAAGCACGTTGGTGCAGTGGTTAACATTTGCGAGAAGTCAATAAGAATAAACAGAGGTCACAGCCAAGGAGAATCTAGAACAGTGCTCCGCTTTCCTCCCACAAGTCCCGAAAGACATGCTCGTTGGGTGAATTGGACATTCTGAATTCTCCCCCTGAACCCGAACAGATGCTGGAGTGTGGCAACTAGGGGGTTTCCACAACCTAATTGCAGTGTTAATGTAAGCTCACTGTGACAATAATAAAGATTATTATTATTGGAGTCATCAAGTCTAAAGGTAACAGGGGCATGGATGAGGATTTCAGCACCAGATGTGCTGGGGTGGGGGTGGAGACAGGTGAGATTATGGAGATTGAAATATCTGGTATTAGTGATGGTGTGGATATGGGGTCAGAAACTCATCTTGGGGTCAAATTTGACATGGAGATTGTACAGAATGTGGTTCAGCCTCAGACAGTTCCCAGGGAGTGGGATGGACTCGGGAGTTAGGAAAAGGAATTTGCATCCTGGGTCACTGTCCGTGTGGAGTTTGCACATTCTCCCCATGTCTGCGTGGGTTTCATCCCCACAACCCAAAGATGTGCCGGTTAGGTGGATTGGCCACGCTTAATTGCCTCATAATTGGAAAAAAAATAATTGGGTACTCAAAATTTATTTTTAAAAAAGGAAAGGGAATTTGTAGTGGTGACTGAAGATGATGACTTTGGTCTTCCCAATTTTTAATTGGAGGAAGTTTCTGCTCATCCATTACTGGGTGTGGGATAAGCAGTTTGAGGAATGGAGAGGGATGGGGGTGAGGTAGAGCTGGGTGTTGTCAGTGAACATGTGAAAACTAACACGGTGCTTTTGGACGATGTCACCTAGTGGGGTTGGGGAGGGGCCAGGGATAGAACATCGAGTACAAGGAATTTGGAGAGGAAAGGTAGATTGGAGATGTCTTGGAAATTTGTAAAGATGGTGGGGTCAAGTGTTCTGTTTAGGATGGGTGATGATGTTGCATTAAAGTGAGAAGGGAAGAACCAAATGTGGTAGAACTGGAAACATATCAACTAACGCAGAGAAGTTGGATGGTCAACTGTTTTGTGAGAATGGAGTCAAGGGAACAGAAGTTGGGTCTGATGGACAATATAAGCTCAGAGGGAGATAGAAGATAGGAGAGAAACTGGAGAAAGATCCGAGTTCAGGGCTCAGACGAGGAGGAACGTTCGACGCAGTTTGGTCTGGTGGGTTAGTGGAAGGGAGGGAAGCAGCAGAGGTAGCTGATCAGATTGTCTCAATCTCAGTGACAAAGGAACCCCATGAACTCCACACACTTGTTGTCAGAGGTGAGGATGGATGAAATGGGGGGAGGGCAAAGAACATTTCAAAAGAAAGAACTTCTGTTAGAAATATTTAAAAATACTAGACGCACATTGTTTCACGCAATGTGATTTATTTGACTTTTACCTGGAATATTAACCCCGATAACTGAGCTAGAGTTTATTTACTGTTAAGGGCACAGCCAGAAAGGAAATTTGAGACATTTGTCCCCACAGCTTGTCTTTGCAATTTGTATAGGAGAAGGAGAAGTTGTGAACTCCAGAAATGATGTCCCCAACTATTTGTGATGGTTTCTTAAGTAAATGTTCATGATGGAATCGGAAAACAAATAAAATGAAATAGAAGTACACTTAAAATAAGGCAATGGTTTCACACATCCCAATACTTTAAACAGTTCCAAACAATCTTAATTTAACTACCTCAGAGCTAACCTTCCCCAATCCCCAATCAAGAGGCTGGTTTAGCTCATTGGGCTAAATCGCTGGCTTTGCAAGCAGACCAAGCAGGCCAGCAGCACGGTTCGATTCCCGTACCAGCCTCCCCGGACAGGCGCCGGAATGTGGCGACTAGGGGCTTTTCACAGTAACCTCATTGAAGCCGACTCGTGACAATAAGCGATTTTCATTTCACTTCATTTTCATCTGTCCAGCAATGCCTTATAGATTTTAAGATCTATAAAATGCAGAAACCTTCTCCCAAACTGTGCCTTTACTCCAGTTTGCTCCTGAGGTTAACCAGCAGTTAATTGGCTTTTCATATCTGGCTTCCTTCACACAGCTTTCTGGGCTGAGATTTAAACAGTATCTTCACAGGTTTCACTATCCTCTTAACTACGTTCTTTCCCTTTGATCTCTCCATCGTTTTACCCAATTTATTTCGAACTAATCTCTCCCAGAATTGATTAACATAATCTCTTTACTTTAACATTCATAATTTTAAAAATTGAATTTACTTCATCCATACTTCATTCTTGACACCTTTCTTTCACATCTTGCATCTTTTGAATCGCATCTCTTTCTGTTCTCTACCCAACCTGACTATATTTTTTCGGTAAATATCTGGTTTGAAGTCGAGCTGGGCTCATTAACACATCAAACTCACAGTTTAAATTCACACAGGTACTCTTTCTTCCACTGTCAGGACCACTCTCACACTTCACTAGTTACAAAAAATAATATTACACATAGAAAATAGTTCAATTTCTTAGATTCTTCTGACAAATTTTCTTGATAAAACATCAGTAGAAATCGACATTTATGAACAAGGTTCATTCCTGGGTGTGATTAACAGTAAAATATAATCACTAATTATTTGCAAACACGCTGGTGACTTGTCAGGATGGACATCCGAGTGAATCTCTTCCCACACACGAAGCAGGGGAACGGTCTCTCCCCAGTGTGAACTCGCTGGTGTCTTTGCAGAGTGGATGACTGAGTGAATCCCTTCCCACACTTGGCGCAGATGAATGGCCTCTCTCTAGTGTGAATTCGCTGATGTACAGTCAGTTGAGATGATTGCCTGAACCCTGTCCCACAGTGAGAGCACCTGAATGGTCTCTCATCAGTATGAACAAGCTGATGGCGCATCAGGTCCACAGGACTTTTATAGCACTTCTCACAGTCAGTGCATTCAAATGGTCGCGCTTCAGTGTGAACCTGCTTGTGTTTCAGCACGGTGGATGAATCGCTGAATCCCTTTCCACATTTGGAGCAGGTGAATGGCCTCTCCCCGGTGTGAACTCGCTGGTGTTGTAGCAGTCCTGATGATTGAGTGAATCCCTTACCACATTCAGGGCAGGTGAACGGCCTCTCCCCAGTGTGAATTCGCTGGTGTACAATGAGTTCAGATGACTGCCTGAACCCAGTTCCACAGTCCGAGCACCTGAACGGTCTCTCATCAGTGTGAGCTCGCTGATGACGCATTAGGTTGAGGGAACTTTTATAGCACCTCTCACAGTCTACACATTTAAAAGGTCTCTCGTCCGTGTGAACCTGCTGGTGTTTCAACAGAGTGGAAGAATCAGTAAATCCCTTTCCACACTTGGAGCAGGTGAATGGCCTCTCCCCAGTGTGAACTCGCTGGTGTTGTTGCAGCCCTGATGATCGAGTGAATCCCTTCCCACACTCTGGGCAGGTGAATGGTGTCTCCCCACTATGAACTCGCTGGTGTCTCAGCAGGTTGAATGACCAGGTAAATCCCTTCCCACACTCTGGGCAGGTGAACAGTCTCTCTCCAGTGTGACTGGGCTGATGGGCTTCCAGCTCAGACAGGGATCTGAATCCCTGCTCACAGTCCCCACATTTCTCCGCACTGCCAGCATTGCTATTTTCTTGCATGTTCAAAATCCGATGATATTCAGATCCTGATGTCTGTTTTCCAACTGCAAATCCGCCCCTTCTAACATCCTGTGAAATTGATTTAAAACAGAAAAATAGGGAGTGAGAGAGAACCCAAAAAACACAGGTTGTGAAACTGAGCTGAATGAATCTTGTCATTTGTGGGGCCGGCACTGGAAAAAAGTGACCATGGAAATTGCTGGGTTGCCACGAAAAAACAACTGTTTCAGTAATGTCCTCAGGGAAGGGAACCTACCATCCGGTCTGGGCCTACACAGGATTCTGGCCTCTATACGAACATATGAAATAGGAGCAGGAGTAAACCTATCATCAGGAAGAAATAGCGAGGCATCTGGATAGAAATTGTCCGATTGGGCAGACTCAGCATGGGTTCATGAAGGGCAGGTCGTGCCTAACCAATTTAGTGGAATTTTTTGAGGACATTACCAGTGCAGTAGATAACGGGGAGCCAATGGGTGTGGTATATCTGGATTTCCAGAAAGCTTTTGACAAGGTGCCACACAAAAGGCTGCTGCATAAGATAAAGATGCATGGCATTAAGGGTAAAGTAGTAGCATGGATAGAGGATTGGTTAATTAATAGAAAGCAAAGAGTGGGGATTAATGGGTGCTTCTCTGGTTGGCAATCAGTAGCTAGTGGTGTCCCTCAGGGATCCGTGTTGGGCCCACAATTGTTCACAATCTACATAGATGATTTGGAGTTGGGGACCGAGGGCAATGTGTCCAAGTTTGCAGATGACACTAAGATGAGTGGTAAAGCAAAAAGTGCAGAGGATACTGGAAGTTTGCAGAGGGATTTGGATAGGTTAAGTGAATGGGCTAGTGTCTGGCAAATGGAATACAATGTTGACAAATGTGAGGTTATCCATGTTGGTAGGAATAACAGCAAACAGGATTATTTAAACAATAAAATATTAAAGCATGCTGCTGTGCAGAGACCTGGGTGTGCTAGTGCATGAGTCACAGAAAGTTGGTTTACAGGTGATTAAGAAGGCAAATGGAATTTTGTCCTTCATTGCTAGAGGGATGGAGTTTAAGACTAGGGAGGTTATGCTGCAATTCTATGTAGTGTTAGTGAGGCCACACCTGGAGTATTGTGTTCAGTTTTGGTCTCCTTACTTGAGAAAGGACATACTGGCACTGGAGGGTGTGCAGAGGAGATTCCCGAGGTTAATCCCAGAGCTGAAGGGGTTGGATTACGAGGAGAGGTTGAGTAGACTGGGACTGTACTCGTTGGAATTTAGAAGGATGAGGGGGGATCTTATCGAAACATTTAAAATTATGAAGGGAATAGATAGTATAGATGCGGGCAGGTTGTTTCCACTGGCGGGTGAAAGCAGAACTAGGGGGCATAGCCTCAAAATAAGGGGAAGTAGATTTAGGACTGAATTTCGGAGAAACTTCTTCACCCAAAGGGTTGTGAATCTATGGAATTCCTTGCCCAGTGAAGCAGTTGAGGCTCCTTCATTAAATGTTTTTAAGGTAAAGATAGATAGTTTTTTGAAGAAAAAAGGGATTAAGAGTTATGGTGTTCGGGCCGGAAGTGGAGCTGAGTCCACAAAAGATCAGCCATGATCTCATTGAATGGCGGAGCAGGCTCAAGGGGCCAGATGGCCTACTCCTGCTCCTAGTTCTTATAAACCCCATTGAGCTGCGTCAACATTCACGATGATCATGGCTGATCTTGGTTTAATCTCCAACTTCCCGTCCTCCTCAAATCCTTTGATTCCCTGAAACATCTCTCCATCTCTGGGTTAGAAAGTTCCCCCATTTTATTCTTGGGAAGACTGAAGCTATTGTCTTCACTCACTGCTACAAATTCCACTTCCTAACCATTCAATCCGTCCATCTCCTCAGAAACTGCCTGAGTCTGAAGATTGTGCAGACTTGAGGGGCCGAATGGCCTCCTTGTGCACTGTCAGGATTCTATGATTGTCAGTCTAGGATAGAAATGCCAAACATTTCTTCTCTGGCTCCCTCATCCAGAATGACCGATCATGCTCCCTGCTGTACTTTGCCCCCAGCTATACTTTGCCCCTCATCGTCATCAGCAGTCCCTCAATTTGAGGATGACATCTACTCAGAGTCTTGCGTTTCTGCCATGGGTGGACAGAACCACAGATCTTGAGACCATGAGATATTGGAATCAGGAGAGCAGGATGTATTTCCCTTTCTTTCCATCGATCCACCGCCCCATCATTCAGACATTGGGACTCAAAGACTAATCCAGTTTGATGGACAAGTTGTCTCCATTCTGAACAATGGGGAACAAGCTCCTCCCACTCATTGAAACATCGCCCCGACACAGATGGCGGTCACGCATGCGCCATGGTGCACACTGTTTCCACTAAAGATGGAGGCCATTAATCCAAGCCGAAAATGAGGAGCTGCAGTCTTGCTCGGTACAATCTGGGTCCGGCTAACTCTTTTCCAAGGTTACTGACTCACATAAGGTGCTTACGCAGCGTTTCCGCCCTTCCCCGCGATCTCTCGCTCTCTACATATTGTTCACCACAGCTTACTTACTACTGACGTAAGAAAGCAGCTGCTCTCCGTCGCCATTACGCATACTGCGCATGCTTCAATCATAGCAGGCCCCGCCTCCCTTTCACTCCGATTGGTTGGAGGACCAGCCGCTCCCGGTCGCTCCTCCACTCCCGACCCACCTGATCCTATTGGTCCGGTGCCGCTGTCAATCACCCGGACATTGTGACAGTCTCAGATAGTGAGAGCTGCCACAGTCAGTATCTGGAGAACCATAACTACATTTTGTTTTCATATAATAGTGAGTTAGACATGGTTTGTTGACAACATAATATAATCCATTTCTGGTGTGTGTTACACTGTCACTTATTATCAGGATGTGGAGATGCCGGCGTTGGACTGGGGTGAGCACAGTAAGAAGTCTTACAACACCAGGTTAAAGTCCAACAGATTTGTTTCAACCACAAGCTTTCGGAGCGCAGCTCCTTCCTCAGGTGAATGGAGAGGTATGTTCCAGAAACATTTATATAGACAAAGTCAGAGATGCTGGACAATGCTTGGAACGTGAGCATTTACAGGTAATCAAATCATTACAGATCCAGGGAGAGGGATAATCACAGGTTAAAGAGGTGTGAATTGTCTCAAGTCAGAACAGTTGGTGGGATTTTGCAAGTCCAGGCCAGATGGTGGGGGGTGGATGTAATGCGACATAAATCCAAGATCCCTGTTGAGGCCACACTCATACGTGCGGAACTTAGCTACAAGTTTTTGCTCGGCAATTCTGCATTGTCGCGTGTCCTGAAGACCGCCTTGGAGAACGCTTACCCGGAGATCAGAGGCTGAATGCCCTTGACTGCTGAAGTGTTCCCCGACTGGAAGGGAACATTCCGGCCTGGTGATTGTCGCACGATGCCCGTTCATTCGTTGTCGCAGTGTCTGTATGCTCTCGCCAATGTACCACGCTTCGGGACATCCTTTCCTGCAGCGTAAGAGGTAGACTACATTGGTTGAGTCGCACGAGTATGTGCCGCGTACCTGGTGGGTGGTGTTTCCACGTGTAATGGTGGTATCCAAGTCAATGATCTGGCATGTCTTGCAGAGATTGCTCTGGCAGGGTTGTGTGGTGTCATGGTCGCTGTTCTGAAGGCTGGGTAATTTGCTGCAAACATTGGTTTGTTTGAGGTTGCATGGTTGTTTGAAGGCCAGTAGTGGGGGTGTGGGGATGACCTTGACAAGATGTTCATCTTTATTGATGATGTGTTGAAGGCTGCGAAGAAGATGTCGTAGTTTCTCCGCCCCAGGAAAATACTGGACGACGAAGGGTACTCTGTCAGTGGTGTCCCGTGTCTGTCTTCTGAGGAGGTCGGTGCGGTTTTTTGCTGTGGCGCGTTGGAACTGTCGATTGATGAGTCGAGCGCCATATCCCGTTCGTACGAGAGCACCTTTCAGCATCTGTAGGTGTCTGTTATGCTCCTCCTCATCTGAGCAGATCCTGTGTATACGGAGGGCTTGTCCATAGGGGATGGCTTCTTTAATGTGTTTCGGGTGAAAGCTGGAGAAGTGGAGCATTGTGAGGTTGTCTGTGGGCTTGCGGTAAAGCGAAGTGCTAAGGTGACCGTCCTTGATGGAGATGAGTGTGTCCAAGAATGCAACAGAATTTGGCGAAGAGTCCATGGTGAGTCTGATGGTGGGATGGAATTTATTGATCTCATCGTGTAGTCGTTTCAGTGATTCTTCGCTGTGGGTCCAAAGGAAAAAAATGTCATCGATGTATCTGGTGTATAACATCGGTTGCAGGTCCTGTGTGGTGAGGAAGTCTTGTTCAAACTTGTGCATGAAGATGTTGGCATATTGAGGTGCAAATTTAGTCCCCATGGCTGTTCCATGCATCTGGATGAAGAATTTGTTGTCGAAGGTGAAGACGTTGTGGTCTAGAATGAAGCGGATGAGTTGCAGAATTGCGTCTGGAGATTGGCAGTTGTCGGTGTTGAGTACTGAGGCTGTTGCAGCAGTGCTGTCGTCATGGGGAATGCTGGTGTAGAGTGCCGAGACATCCACTGTGACGAGGAATGTTCCTGGTTCAACTGGTCCATGGGTGCTGAGTCCGTCGGAAGTCCGTCGTGTCGCGACAGAAGCTGGGTGTACCTTGTACGATGGGTTTCAAGGTACCCTCGATGTGGCCAGAGAGGTTCTCACACAGGGTCCCATTGCCTGAAACGATAGGACAGCCTGGTGTGTTGGCCTTGTGTATTTTCGGGAGGCAGTAGAGATCTCCAATGCGGGGATTACGTGGGATGAGAGCACGTAGGGTGCTCTGAAGGTCTGGATCCAAGGTCCTGATCAGTCTGTTGAGTTGGCGGATGTGTTCCTTGGTTGGATCTGTGGGTAACTGTCTGTAGTGTTCCTGGTTGTGGAGTTGTCGGTAAACTTCTTTGCAGTAGTCGGTTCTGTTCAGTATGACGGTGGCCCCTCCTTTGTCTGCTGGTTTGATGACGATGTTGCGGTTAGTTTTGAGAGCGTAGATGGCGTTGCGTTGTACTTGGGTGACGTTCGGGGCTGCCTTGTGAATGCGACTGATGAATCTGGCATTGACACGACTTCTGATGGCTTCAGCATACATGTTGAGTCTAGGGCAGCGGCCTTCCGGAGGGGTCCAATTCGACTCTTTCCTTTTCGTTTGCTGCACTGCAGATCTCGCGGTCTGCTGGTCCGGTTCATTGGTTGTCCCCTTGGGTTCGCTGTCGGCCTCTTGGGGTCTGTGGAAGAATTCCCGGAGCCTCATTCGCCTGATGAATTCCTCCGTGCCTGCCACGAGACTGATGGGGTCCATTTTGGTGGTGGTGCAGAAATTGAGCCCTCTGCTGAGGACTTCGATTTCATCTGGTTGAAGGGTGTAGTCTGACAAGTTGACAATAGATTTCCCTGTATTGTTTTCGGCTGTGATACTGGGGGAGGCTTGGTTGCTGCTGGTGGTGATGCCGAGTTTCTCAAGCTTCCTGTTCTTGGTGTGCATATAGGTGGCACAGTATCATTGTCTCACCTGTTTGGCGCTGTTACGCAGCTGGTCTGCTGTGTCCTGAGCGCAATTTGAGAATATGGCCTCTATCTTGGTTTCCAGGTTGCGTCGACTGCTGTAGAGCTGGTGTACGAGGTGTTTGAGGCGTGTGACAGAGGTGCGGCGGCAGAGTCTTTCAGCGTAGTCTGTGTTGTAGGTCGACTTGAGTGGGTTTGTGATCTGTAGCCCTTTCGGGATCTTGTCTGCTTTTTTGCATGTTTGAAACAAACCTGTTGGACTTTAACCTAGTGTTGTAAGACTTCTTACTGTTATTCCGGGGTCAGAACCGCATCCGGGGACTCATGGACCCCCCCCCCCCCCCCCCCCCCCGGCTCTGCCTATCCCTCCATTCCCCTCACCCCCTGTGGATCTGCCAAACAAGCTTCTGTCCCTGGACACCGCCCGCACTGCGCATGCTCAACGTCACAATGCCCGGTGAGTGATTGACGGCAGCTCCGGACCAATAGCAAGAGGGGATTGGGCTGGAGGACCGAGAGGCAGCGGCTGGTCCTCCCACCAATCAGAGTGAATGGGGGTGGGGTCACAGCACTGACTGAAGCATGCGCAGTACGAGCCCCAGAGCCGGAAGGCGGCGGTCGGGTTGAGGTCACAAAGGGTGAGAAGTGTATCCGGGGGGGTGAATATTTAGAACAAAGCGGGAAGTTGGGCACCAGGGATGAGATGTTGGTGGAGTGGGAATGTCCCTGGGTGGGTATTAGTGAGTCCTCCAGGGTAATGGTCTGAGGACCGAGTGGAATATTCCTGATTACCAAACAACTAACCTCAATTCATAAAACATAGTGAAAACTGGTGTCAGTAATGGTGACCATGCAGCTATCACTGGTTGTGTATAAACTGATCTGATTCACTAATGGCCTTTAGGAAATCTGCCAACCTAACCTGGTCTGGCCTACATGTAACTCCAGAGCCACGGCAGTAAATCTGCCCTCTGAAATAGCCCAGCAAGCCATTCAGACCAAGGGCAATTCGGGATCGGCAACAAATGGTGGATTCACCAGTGATTACCACAGGAATTGTCATTTGTGGGAGAGAGAATTCCAAATGTGTCCCAGATTTTGTGTCAACAAGTGTTTCCTCATTTCACACTGACTTCTGTGACCTGGCTACAATTTTTAGGCAATGTCCCAAGTCCTTACTCCCCAGTCAGCAGAAATCATTCCTCTCTGTCTTTGATTAAACCACACTGTAATTTACTAAATACCAGGATGTGGAGATGCCAGCGTTGCACTGGGGGGGGGGGGGGGGGGGGGGGGGGGCACAGTGAGAAGTCTTACAACACCAGGTTAAAGTCCAACACATTTGTTTTGAATGACGAGCTTTCAGAGCATAGCTCCTTCCTCAGCTGTGCTCCAAAAGCTACTGATTCAAAATAAACCTGTTGGACTTTAACCTGGTGTTGTAAGATTGCTTACTGTGCTCACCCCGGTCCAACGCCGGCATCTCCACATCATGGCCGGAAGATGAGACAAAAAAGCATCTGTCCCTGGGCATGAGCCGCACTGCGCATGCTCCACATCACAATGCCCAGCGAGTGATTGACGGCAGTTTTGCACCAATAGGAAGAGGAGGTGGGACTGCAGGACCGAATGACAGCAGCTGGTCCTCCAACTAATCGGAGAGAATGAGGGGCGTGGCTGCTCTCAGATCTCCCTGATTGGTTGAGACTCTGCAGTCATTTTGAGTTCTTCCCATTAGCCACTGTGGGCGCAGGTTCCAAAACCACATTTCCTGTCTGAGAGATGTTGACCAATGGGAGGAATTTGGAGGACCGGACGCAGTCTGGTCCTCCAGGCAATCAGACCTGCCGGCTTTGTGTGAATGAAAATGAAACTTCACACAGACTGAAACATCTTCCTGTGTCAAACATCTGATTAAAACATTTTCTTTCCACTTCAATGGACTTTTTTTTAGAATCCATTGACCCTTCTACAGAACTGTTACAAGGAACAACAAATGTTTACTGTTTCTCTCGCCACAGATGGCACGGTAGTTAGCACTACTGCCTCACAGCGCCAGCAACCAGGGTTCAATTCTGGCCTTGGATGACTGTATTGAGTTTGCACGTTCTTCTCGTGTCTGCGTGGGTCCCTACGGGTGCTCCAGTTTTCTCTCACGAGAATGTGCAGGCTTGGTGGATTGGCTATGCTAAATAGCCCCTTAGTGTTCAAAGATGAAGTGGGTGTATGGGGAGAGGTTGGGGGAAATGCACCTGGGTGGGGGGCTCGATTGGCCATGGTAAATTGTCCCTTCGTGTCCAAACAAAGGTTAGGTGAGGTTACTGGGTTACAGGGATGGGCTTAAGTAGGGTACTGTTTCTGAGGGCCTGTGCAGGCTTGATGGGCCTAATGGCCTCCTTCTGCACTGTACATTCTATGATTCTGTTGGAATTTCTTTCCCACAGTCTGACCTGGTGGGTCTGTCTGGTGGTATATCCCTGGTACTGTCCATGTATTTGAATGTTTGGGTATTTTAGGGAGCAGGTAGAACTTCCTTGGCTCTACCTGTTGTCTTTGGTTAATGTGTCTGGAGTCTTTGAGTTCTTCCAGTCTGTCTCCAATGCTCCTTCCTGTCTCGGGTATATGGGTCCAGGTGGCTTGGTGTTGTGATTCATGCTGTTTAGTTGTCTGTCTGTCTCCAGCAGGTATTGTTGTCCCTCAATAATGACTGTGCTGCAAACCTTGTCTTCTCGTCTTGTGGACATATCAGTGTTGGATCCAAGCTCCCGGATTGTCTGTCTTTCTCTCCGATTGAGGTTCTGTTTGTCTCTTGTATTTCACTGTGACAGGGCAGAGACCTGATTGAAGGATTCAAACATGGGAATTCTGGGAAAGATAGTCAAGGATTTGGGAGGTGACAACATGTTCAAGGAGTTTGGAGAGGAGAAGGAGGTTGAAGATGGGGCACAAATTTGGAAGGATGGCAGGGGGTTTTATTGAAGAGGGGGTGATGATGGCAGATTTGGACAGAGAGACAGTACCTGAAGAGTGAGAAATGTTGACAATATCCATGGACACAGGGTAGTTGGCTGATCAGTAGCCCAGTGGGAATAGGGTCGATGGAGCAGGAGCTGGGTCTCATGGACAAGATGAGCTCTGAGAGGACATGAGGGGAGATGGGAAAGCAACGAGAGAAAGATGTGGATTCAGGGCTCGGGAAAGGATGAAATTTAGAGACAGTTTGGTCCGGTCGGCTCGTGGAAGGGAGGGAAGCAGCAGAGGCAGCTGATCGGATTGGCTCAATCTCAGTCACAAAGAAGCTCCACAAGCTCCTCACACTTCTTGTTGGAGGTCAGGATGGAAGAGACAGGGGAGAGCGAGAGAACTTCAAAAGGAACTAACTTATGTCAGAGATATTAGAAAGTTTCAACACACTGCGTATTTCACACAAATCTAATTTATTTGACTTTTAGCCAGAATATTAGCCCCTGTAAATGGGCTGGAGTTTGTTATCAGCAGAAAGAGACCCAAATGAACATGGTTCAGTCCTGAATGTGAGGAACAGCAAAACCCAATCACTGTTGTTACTTGTGGCCTCGTTGGTGTCTCAGCAGGTAGGATGAAGTGGTGAATCCCTTCCCACACTGGGAGCAGGTGAATGGCCTCTCCCCAGTGTGAATTCGCTGGTGCTTCTGTAGGGTGGATGCCTGAGTGAATCCCTTTCCACACTTGGAACAGGCGAATGGTCTCTCCCCAGTGTGAATTCGCCGATGTGCAGTGAGGTGAGACGATTGTCTGAACCCAGTCCCACAGTGAGAGCACGTAAACGGTCTCTTGTCAGTGTGAACACGTTGATGACGCATCAGTTCCCCAGAACGTTTATAGGAGTTCCCACAGTCTGGACATGGAAACGGCCTCTCATCACTGTGAATTCGCTGGTGATTCAGAAGTTCGGATGACTGAATGAATCCCTTCCCACACTCTGAGCAGATGAATGGTCTCTCCCCAGTGTGAATTCGCTGATGTACAGTGAGGTGAGATGATCGTCTGAACCCAGTCCCGCAGTGAGAGCACCTGAAAGGTCTCTCGTCAGTGTGAACACGTTGATGTTGCAACAGTTCTCCAAAACGTTTATAGCACTTCTCGCAGTCTGGACATTGAAACGGTCTCTCATCAGTGTGAATTCGCTGGTGCTTCTGCAGGTCGGATGCCTGAGTGAATCCCTTCCCACACTTGGCACAGACGAATGGCCTCTCAACTGTGTGAATTCGCTGATGTACAGAGAGGTGAGATGATCGTCTGAACCCAGTCCCACAGTGAGAGCACCTGAATGGTCTCTCGTCAGTGTGAACACGTTGATGGCACATCAGTTCTCCAGATCTTTTATAGCACTTCCCGCAGTCTGGACATTGAAACGGTTTCTCATCAGTGTGAACTCGCTGGTGACTCAGCAGGTGGGCTGAAAGAGTAAATCCCTTCCCACACGTTGAGCAGGTGAATGGCCTCTCCCTGGAGTGAAATCGCTGGTGTGTGGACAGACCAGATGGCTGAGTGAATCCCTTCCCACACTCGGAGCAGGTGAATGGTTTCTCCCCAGTGTGACTGCGTCGATGAGTTTCCAGCTTGGATGGGTAAGTGAATCCTTTCCCACAGTCCGCACATTTCCACGGTTTCTCCTCAGTGTGACTGCATTTGTGGCTTACGAGGCCTGATGATCGAGTGAATCCTCGTCCACACACACAAGTGTACGGTTTCTCCCCACTGTGAATGACGTTTTTTCCTTCCATGTTCAAAATCTCATGATATTCAGCAATGATAAATTGAGGACCCTGTCAGATGCTGATGTGATGTTTGGTTTGTGTTTCCAGACTTTGAAGACCCTGCCTTCGAACACCGTGAAACTGATTGAAAACAGAAAATAGGGAGTGAGAGAGAACCCACAAAAACACAAAGGCAGGTTGTGAAATTGAGCTGAATGAATCTGGTCATTTGTGGGGCCGGCTCTGGGACAAAGTGACCATGAAAACTGCTGGACTGTTATAAAAACCCAACTGGCCTCTTTGGGAGGAGAGAGAAAGAGGTGAAGAGGGATTTTGTACATCTACAAGAAATATTAAGACAGTAGTTGGCAAAGCAAATTCAATCTTGAGCTTCATAATTAGAAATATTGATCCCGAAACAGGGTAGCTCGGCTTCCAGTGACACCGTGATTAGCACTGCTGCCTCACCGTGATTAGCACTGCTGCCTCACCGTGATTAGCACTGCTGCCTCACCGTGATTAGCACCGCTGCCTCACCGTGATTAGCACCGCTGCCTCACCGTGGTTAGCACCGCTGCCTCACCGTGATTAGCACCGCTGCCTCACCGTGATTAGCACTGCTGCCTCACCGTGATTAGCACTGCTGCCTCACCGTGATTAGCACTGCTGCCTCACCGTGATTAGCACTGCTGCCTCACCGTGATTAGCACTGCTGCCTCAGTGATTAGCACTGCTGCCTCAGTGATTAGCACTGCTGCCTCACAGTGATTAGCACCGCTGTCTCACAGTGATTAGCACTGCTGCCTCAGTGATTAGCACTGCTGCCTCACAGTGATTAGCACTGCTGCCTCACAGTGATTAGCACTGCTGCCTCACAGTGATTAGCACTGCTGCCTCACAGTGATTAGCACTGCTGCCTCACAGTGATTAGCACTGCTGCCTCAGTGATTAGCACTGCTGCCTCACAGTGATTAGCACTGCTGCCTCAGTGATTAGCACTGCTGCCTCAGTGATTAGCACTGCTGCCTCAGTGATTAGCACTGCTGCCTCAGTGATTAGCACTGCTGCCTCAGTGATTAGCACTGCTGCCTCAGTGATTAGCACTGCTGCCTCAGTGATTAGCACTGCTGCCTCAGTGATTAGCACTGCTGCCTCAGTGATTAGCACTGCTGCCTCACAGTGATTAGCACTGCTGCCTCACAGTGATTAGCACTGCTGCCTCACAGTGATTAGCACTGCTGCCTCACAGTGATTAGCACTGCTGCCTCACAGTGATTAGCACTGCTGCCTCACAGTGATTAGCACTGCTGCCTCAGTGATTAGCACTGCTGCCTCACAGTGATTAGCACTGCTGCCTCAGTGATTAGCACTGCTGCCTCAGTGATTAGCACTGCTGCCTCACAGTGATTAGCACTGCTGCCTCAGTGATTAGCACTGCTGCCTCACAGTGATTAGCACTGCTGCCTCACAGTGATTAGCGCTGCTGCCTCACAGTGATTAGCGCTGCTGCCTCACAGTGATTAGCGCTGCTGCCTCACAGTGATTAGCGCTGCTGCCTCACAGTGATTAGCGCTGCTGCCTCACAGTGATTCGCACTGCTGCCTCACAGTGATTCGCACTGCTGCCTCACAGTGATTCGCACTGCTGCCTCACAGTGATTCGCACTGCTGCCTCACAGTGATTCGCACTGCTGCCTCACAGTGATTCGCACTGCTGC
Organism: Scyliorhinus canicula; assembly: GCF_902713615.1. Lineage (NCBI taxonomy): Eukaryota > Metazoa > Chordata > Chondrichthyes > Carcharhiniformes > Scyliorhinidae > Scyliorhinus > Scyliorhinus canicula. The sequence continues at coordinate 478,627 of NW_024055820.1, read as the reverse complement.
CTCACAGTGATTAGCACTGCTGCCTCACAGTGATTAGCACTGCTGCCTCACAGTGATTAGCACTGCTGCCTCACAGTGCTCGGGACCCGGGTTTAATTCCAGCCTTGATGTCTGTGTGTGTGGAGTTTGCACTTTCTCCCTGTGTCTGCGTGGGTTTCCACCAAGTGCTCCAGTTTCCCCCTGCAGTCCAAAGACGGGCAAATTAGGTAGATTGGCCTTGATAAATTGCCCCTTAGTGCCCAGGGATGTGCAGGTTAGGTGGGGCTATAGGATGTCACAGTGGTTAGCACTGCTGCCTCACAGCTCCAGGGTCCCGGATTCAATTCCAGTCTCGGGTGACTGCTTCTGTGAAGTTTGCATTTTCTCCCCGTGTCTGCGTAGATTTTCTCCTGGTGCTCTGGTTTCCTCACACAGTCCAAGGATGTACAGGTCAGGTGGATTGTCCATGATAAATTGCCCCACAGGTTAGTTGGAGTTACTGGGTTACGGGGAGAAGGTGGAGGCATGGGCTTAAACTGAAGTAGGGTGTTCTTTCCAAGGGCTAGTGCAAACTCCTTGGGCTGAATGGCCTCTCGCTGAACTGTAAAGTCTATGATTCTGCACTGTAGGAATTCTTATGAATCTTTATAAAGCTCTGGTCACCACTCTTCAGGAAGGATGTGATGGTTCTTGGAGAAGGTGCAGAGGGGATTTACCAGAATGGTTCGAGCAAAGGAGGTTGAGTTGAAATTTGATTCAGGTCCACAAGATTATGCCAGATTTCCATCGGGTGGACAAAGTAACTGTTTCCATTCACTGATCGTACAAGCAGCCGGGACACAGATTTAAAGTTTTGGGTAAAACCTGGATTGAACGATATAAGATGCTGAGGGGCCTTGACAGGGTGGATGTGGAGAGGATGTTTCCTCTTGTGGGAGAATCTGGAACAAGGAGTCACTGTTGCAAAATAAGGAGTCGCCCATTTCAGATGGAGATGAGGCTTTTTTATTCTCTTGAGGGTTGTAAGACTTTGGAACTCCCGTCCTTAAAAGGCAGTGGAAGCAGAGTCCTTGAATATTTTTAAGGCAGAGCTGGATAGATTCTTGATGAGCAAGGGGGTGAAAGGTCATCAGGGTTAGGCAGGAATGTGGAGTTGAGGTTAGAATGAGATCAGCCGCAATCTTATTGAATGCTGAGCAGGCTCGAGGGGCCGAGTGGCCTGTTCCTAGTTTGTATATAAAGGAACAGGAGAAATGATGTGATATGAGATATGTTTTTACACAGCGAGTGGCAATGACCTGATACTTGCTGCCTGTGAGCGAGTTTGAAAATCGACACAATTAATGATTTGATTTCAAAAGGAAATTGGACAAACACTTGAGGGAAATAAACCTGTGAGGATACAGGGATGGAGCAGGAGAATGGCACTGAATGGATTGCTCCAGAGAGCTAGCATGGACTGAATGGGCCGAATGGCATTCTCTGTGTCATCATGTCTCTGACTCGTTTGTGTAATTTAGTTTTGTAATTTAACCCCGGGCGGGTTCAGATATCACTCAGGTAAATCTCTGCTACACTCCCTCAGAGGCCATTCTATCCTTCCTCAGGTTGTTGTCCAGAACTGAACACAGTTCTCCAGGTTTGGTCTAACCAGGGTTTGTGAATCTCGGGGCTTTTCCAGTCACACCGATACCTGAAATCTTCCCTCACAGACAGAACAGACAAACCTTTTACCTTCCACACCCAGATGCTGCTGATATTCAGGGTCGGATGAATAATGTGACTGTCAGATCGCGATGTGACGTTTGGTTTGCGTTTCCCGTCTGTTCAACCTCCACTTCCAGTATCCTATACATTTACAGAAACCTCACTGTCAGTTTAGGATAGAAATTCACAATATTCTCTCCTCACCAACTTTGATTAAATGTATTCTTGGAGGTTTGATCACATGACCTGCCCCCATCCTCCAGCCATTAATCGGTCAACACATCCATCCTTGTGACACACTGCCTTCCTCGGCCAATTGGGAAGCAAAGGACTCATTACCTCACAGGACAGTGATTGACTGTCAGCCAAACAACCTTCATCCCATTTACAATATTTTTGTATCCACTGAAGAGGAGCAGCTTCGGGCCAGTCAGTATAAATAACTTACGTTGGGGATTCACCGGCCTAGCCGGCAGGGAGGGGGGTTAGTGCCAATCCGGGGAGGAGCAGCTCTGGACAGTCAGTATCAATAACTCACCCAGAGGATTCACGGCCTAGTCGGCAGGGAGGGGGTTGGTGCCAATCCGGGGAGGAGCAGCTCCGGGATAGTAAGTATGGGCAGCACGGTAGCATTGTGGATAGCACAATTGCTTCACAGCTCCAGGGTCCCAGGCTCGATTGGGCCACTGTCTGTGCGGAGTCTGCACCTCCTCACCGTGTGCGCGCGGGTTTCCTCCGGGTGCTCAGGTTTCCTCCCACAGTCCAAAGATGTGCAGGTTAGGTGGATTGGCCATGCTAAATTGCCCTTAGTGTTGGGTGGGGTGACTGGGTTATGGAATAGGGTGGTGGTGTTGACCTTGGGTAGGGTGCTCTTTCCAAGAGCCGGTGCAGACTCAATGGGCCAAATGGTCTCCTTCTGCACTGTAATTCTATGAATAACTGACCCCGGGGATTCACGGCCTAGTTGGCAGGGTGCGGGGTTGGTGCCAATACGAGGAGCAGCTCCGGGACAGTCAGTATCAGTAACTCAGCCCGGGGATTCACGGCCTAGTCGGCAGGGAGGGGGGTTGGTACCAATCCGGGGAGGAGCAGCTCCGGGACGGTCAGTATCAATAACTCAGCCCGGGGATTCACGGCCTAGTCGGCAGGGAGGGGAGTTGGTACGAACCCGGGGAGGAGCAGCTCGGGACGGTCAGTATCAATAACTCACCCCGGGGATTCACGGCCTAGTCAGCACGGAGCGGGGTTAGTGCCAATCCGGGAGCAGCAGCTCCGGGACGGTCAGTATCAATAACTCACCCCCGGGACAGTGAGAGGGGAGAATGTTCAATGTTTCACATTCGGCTCTTTGGATTCTAAACCCCGCCACTGACCTCTCACCTGACACCTCACAATGCCGGGGCAATGATTGTCGGCAGCACCGGACCAATAGGAGGAGGAGATGTCCGTAGGGCCGGTCCGGACTGCCTGGTCGCCCAACCAATCAGCGTGAATAAAGGGGCGGGACTGGGCTGAGCGAAGCATGCGCAGTGTGATTAATGGCGATGCAGAAAAACGTTCGTTCTCGGGTCCACAATTTGTGAAGGTGGCAATGGCGGGACGGAGGGAGAGATGAATCAGGCGGGTCGCGAGACACCCTTTGTGGACATATTATTTACACCGAAAAGCGGGGAAAATAACCAACCAATGCCTGGGGATCTGAGTGGATGCGGCAGCTTTGTTACAGACGACACTCTCCGGCCGCCATCTTTATTTGGTACTGGCGGCTCTGCACACGCGCATCCGCCATCTTTATTGGGGCACGAGCAGCAGAGCGCATGCTCAGTCGCCATCATTGTTGGGCACAGTAAGAAGTCTTACAACACCAGGTTAAAGTCCAACAGGTTTGTTTCAAACACGAGCTTTCGGAGCACGGCTCCTTCTTCAGGTGAATGGAAAGGCTTGTTCCAGAAATGTTTATATAGACACAGTCAGAGATGCCCCGGAATGCGAGCACCTGCAGGCAATCAAATCATCAAAGATGCAGAGAGAGAGGTAACTCCAGGTTAAAGAGGTGTGAATTGTCCCAAGCCAGTTCAGTCGGTAGGCCTCTGCAAGTCCAGGCTTGTTGGTGGGGGCCGAATGTAATGCGACATGAATCCCAGATCCCGGTTGAGTCCGCATTCATGCGTGCGGAACTTAGCTATAAGTTTTTGCTCAGCAATTTTGCGTTGTCGCGTCTCCTGAAGGCCTCCTTGTAGAATGCTGACCCGGAGATCAGAGGCTGAATGTCCTTGACTGCTGAAGTGTTCCCCAACTGGAAGGGAACAGTCCTGCCTGTTGATAGTCGCACGATGCCCGTTTATTCGTTGTCGCAGTGTCTGCATGGTCTCGCCAATGTACCACGCTTCGGGACATCCTTTCCTGCAGCGTATGAGGTAGACTACATTGGTCGAGTCGCACGAGTATGCGCCGCGTACCTGGTGGGTGGTGTTTCCACGTGTAATGGTGGTGTCCATGTCGATGATCTGGCATGTCTTGCAGAGATTACCCTGGCAGGGTTTTGTGGTGTTGTGGTTGCTGTTCTGAAGGCTGGGTAATTTGCTGCAAACAATGGTTTGTTTGAGGTTGCGCGGTTGTTTGAAGGCCAGTAGTGGGGGTGTGGGGATGACCTTGGCAAGATGTCCATCCTCGCTGATGATGTGTTGGAGGCTGCGAAGAAGATGTCGTAGTTTCTCCGCCCCAGGAAAGTACTGGACGACGAAGGGTACTCTGTCAGTGGTGTCCCGTGTTTGTCTTCTGAGGAGGTCGGTGCGGTTTTTTGCTGTGGCGCGGTGGAACTGTCGATCAATGAGTCGAGCGCCATATCCCGTTCGTACGAGGGCATCTTTCAGCATCTGTAGGTGTCTGTTGCGCTCCTCCTTGTCTGAGCAGATCCTGTGTATACGGAGGGCTTGTCCATAGGGGATGGCTTCTTTAATGTGTGCAACCTCAAACAAACCATTGTTTGCAGCAAATTACCCAGCCTTCAGAACAGCAACCACAACACCACAAAACCCTGCCAGGGTAATCTCTGCAAGACATGCCAGATCATCGACATGGACACCACCATTACACGTGGAAACACCACCCACCAGGTACGCGGCGCATACTCGTGCGACTCGACCAATGTAGTCTACCTCATACGCTGCAGGAAAGGATGTCCCGAAGCGTGGTACATTGGCGAGACCATGCAGACACTGCGACAACGAATAAACGGGCATCGTGCGACTATCAACAGGCAGGACTGTTCCCTTCCAGTTGGGGAACACTTCAGCAGTCAAGGACATTCAGCCTCTGATCTCCGGGTCAGCATTCTACAAGGAGGCCTTCAGGAGACGCGACAACGCAAAATTGCTGAGCAAAAACTTATAGCTAAGTTCCGCACGCATGAATGCGGACTCAACCGGGATCTGGGATTCATGTCGCATTACATTCGGCCCCCACCAACAAGCCTGGACTTGCAGAGGCCTACCGACTGAACTGGCTTGGGACAATTCACACCTCTTTAACCTGGAGTTACCTCTCTCTCTGCATCTTTGATGATTTGATTGCCTGCAGGTGCTCGCATTCCGGGGCATCTCTGACTGTGTCTATATATGATGTGGAGATGCCGGCGTTGGACTGGGGTGAGCACAGTAAGAAGTCTTACAACACCAGGTTAAAGTCCAACAGGTTTGTTTCAAACACGAGCTTTCGGAGCACATTCCTTCTTCAGGTGAATGGAAAGGCTTGTTCCAGAAATGTTTATATAGACACAGTCAGGGATGCCCGGAATGCGAGCACCTGCAGGCAATCAAATCATCAAAGATGCAGAGAGAGAGGTAACTCCAGGTTAAAGAGGTGTGAATTGTCCCAAGCCAGTTCAGTCGGTAGGCCTCTGCAAGTCCAGGCTTGTTGGTGGGGGCCGTATGTAATGCGACATGAATCCCAGATCCCGGTTGAGTCCGCATTCATGCGTGCGGAACTTAGCTATAAGTTTTTGCTCAGCAATTTTGCGTTGTCGCGTCTCCTGAAGGCCTCCTTGTAGAATGCTGACCCGGAGATCAGAGGCTGAATGTCCTTGACTGCTGAAGTGTTCCCCAACTGGAAGGGAACAGTCCTGCCTGTTGATAGCCTCTGATCTCCGGGTCAGCATTCTACAAGGAGGCCTTCAGGAGACGCGACAACGCAAAATTGCTGAGCAAAAACTTATAGCTAAGTTCCGCACGCATGAATGCGGACTCAACCGGGATCTGGGATTCATGTCGCATTACATACGGCCCCCACCAACAAGCCTGGACTTGCAGAGGCCTACCGACTGAACTGGCTTGGGACAATTCACACCTCTTTAACCTGGAGTTACCTCTCTCTCTGCATCTTTGATGATTTGATTGCCTGCAGGTGCTCGCATTCCGGGCATCCCTGACTGTGTCTATATAAACATTTCTGGAACAAGCCTTTCCATTCACCTGAAGAAGGAATGTGCTCCGAAAGCTCGTGTTTGAAACAAACCTGTTGGACTTTAACCTGGTGTTGTAAGACTTCTTACTGTGTCTATATAAACATTTCTGGAACAAGCCTTTCCATTCACCTGAAGAAGGAGCCGTGCTCCGAAAGCTCGTGTTTGAAACAAACCTGTTGGACTTTAACCTGGTGTTGTAAGACTTCTTACGGAATTAAATGAGTGCAGAGATCTCAAAGGGGTGTGTGTGGAGGAGATTACAGGTGCCGGGATGTGGCAACTAGGGGCTTTTCACAGTAACTTTATTTGAAGCCTACTCGTGACAATAAGCGATTTTCATTTCAGTGTTTCTGAAACATTGAAAGCAACATTCTGGTTTAGTTAAAAAATAAAATCCTTTTTTCCCCCAAAGTACCCAATTCTTTTTTTTTCCATTAAAGGGGAAATTTAGTGGGCCAATCCACCTACCCTCAACATCTTTTTTGGGTTGTGGGGGTGAGACCCACGCAGACACGGAGAATATGTACAAACTCCACATGGACAGTGACCTGGGGCCGGGATCGATTCTGGGTCCTCAGCGCCATGAGGCAGCATTGTAAACCACTGTACCCTAGCTTTCCTTTGTATTTGTTGGGATTTTGCTTTCTTTTACTTTGATTGGGTAGCACAGTGGTTAGCACAGTTACTTCACAACTCCAAGGTCCCAGGTTCGATTCCAGGCTTGGTCACTGTCTGTGTGGAGTCTGCACTTTCTCCCTTTGTCAGTCCAGAGATGTGCAGGTTAGGCGGATTGGCCATGAAAAATTGCTCTTGGTGTCCAAAAACGGTTAGGTTGAGTTACGGGGATAGTGTGGGGTGCACTTTTCAGGGGCCACTGCAACTTCTCCTTCTACACTGTAAATTCTATGATGATATTTGGGGAAACGAGAGGAAAGAATACGCTCTAGAAATTAGAATTATTTGTTCTGAATTTCCATCCTTGAATGAAAGTGGTACTGACACTGTCAACTCTTTTTACAGGGGATTGGACGGAGAGGATTTGACACGTTCATCAGGATCTGAATATCATCAGCCACTGAATGTGGAAGGAGAAATGTTTGTCTGTTCTCTTTCTGGGCAAGGATCTGAAACATCAGTGTGACTGGACAAGCACCAAGACCCAGACAACACACACTCCAGTTCGACTGTTCCAGTGAACTGACTGTAGAAACATCAGTGTGACTGGAAAAGCACCGAGGCCCACACAGCACACACCCGAGTGAGAGTGTTCCAGTTCCACAGCCTGAAAAAAAATCACACCATTCACAGTGGGGAGAAACCGCATTTGTGTCTGCATGTGGACGAGGCTTCAACTGATATCCACCCTGTTTTTAAAAAAAGTTTGTTCATGGGATGTGGGCATCACTGCTTGTGGAGGCATTTACTGCCCATCCCTGCAGGCATTTGAGAGTCAACCACATTGCTATGGATCTGGAGTCACATGTAGGCCAGACCAGGTAAGGATGGCAGATTTCTTTCCCTGAAGGACATCAGTGAACCAGATGGGTTTTTACAACAAATGATAATGGTTTCATGGTCATTGTTGGACTTTTAATTCCAGATCTTTATTGAATTTAGATTTCACCATCTGCCGTGGTGGGATTCGAACCTGGGTCCCCAGAGCATTACCCTGGGTCTCTAGATTATTAGTCCAGTGACAATACGCCAACGTCACTGCCTTGGTACCACAAGGACGCCGGCAGCATGGGGAAACCGTGGAAATGTGGGGACTGTGGGAAGGAATTCAGATCCCCATCAGGGCTGGAAATTCATCGACGTAGTCACACCAGGGAGAGGACTTTCAACTGCTCTGACTGTGGGAAGAACTATAAGAATGCTGGGGGTCTAATTAATCATCAACGTGTTCACACGAGAGAGAAGCTATTCACCTGCTCCACCTGTGGAAAGGAATTCACCTGGGAATCCAGCCTAACGACACACCAGCGATTTCACACTGGAGAGAAAACCGTACGATTGCTCTCAGTGTGGGAAGAGCTTCCGGTGTTCATCCCACCTCACTGAACATCTACGGGTTCACACTGGGGAGAGACCATTCCACTGCTCTGAGTGCGGGCAGAGATTCACTTGCTCTTCCCATCTCACTCAGCACAAATTTGTCCACACTGGTGAGAGGCCATTCGTCTGCTCTGTGTGTGGAAAGGGATTCATTAGATCAACATTCCTTCTTAGACACCAGCGTGTTCACGCTGAAGAGAAGGCATTCGCTTGCACTGAGTGTGGGAAGAGTTTCACTCGTCCATCTAGTCTTCGGGATCACCAGCAAGTTCACATTGAAGAGAAAGCATTCATCTGCACTGAGTGTGGGAAGAGTTTCACTCATGCATCTAGTCTTCAGAATCACCAACGGGTTCACACTGGGGAGAAACCCTTTACCTGCCCTGAGTGTGGGAAGGGATTCGCTTTGAAATCGCAGCTTCGGTCACATAAACTTGTTCACACTAATGAGAGACCATTTCAATGTTCTGACTGTGAGAAGAGCTTTAAAAGCAGAAGGGATTTGATGAAACACCAGCGAATCCATTCTGGGGAGAAGCCGTTCATCTGCCCCGTGTGTGATAGAGGATTCACTGATCCATCCAATCGTCTGAAACACCAGAGAGTTCACATGTGATTACAGGGATTGGATATTCAACCCAGGATTTGAATCATGTTCATTCTGACAGTTCTGATTTATTTCCATTGATGTTAAACCCCAGCCCAGTTACAGGGATTAATAGAATGGACATCAATTGCATTAAGTCCAGTGTTCACCTCGATGAGTGATAGAATCTACCTTTTAGTATAAATTACCTTTTTAGTCTATAACAAGTGTAAAAGAATAAATGGCCCAAGATTTAAAATGGCTTCTTGAAATGATTTGTTAAAAAACCCAAGTTGCAAACAGGACAGTAAAAATGCTGAATTGCATGAGAAACATCAAGATAAAGAAGCCAGACAGACCAAGGACACATTTTGTTAATTTAAAGTTTCTGGGCAATATTCCCAGAAACTGTTTTCATTCAACGGATAAGGCTCATAAAAAAGATGTATTTCAATCACTCCATACCTAAATTTGATGGACTGAAATCTCAATCGATTTAAATAATACTATAATTACTTTAACCCAATCACTGCCAGAAAGGGGACAGACATTGGTGATAGCCATAACCTTAAAAGTACTGCTGATTTTGAAAAATTCATTCCAGAATCACCTTACTTAATTTCTGAAGCTACTTTCTGCACTTTCGCTTTGAACCGCCATTTTGTTTATTTTCAACATCACTGTATCGTGTATTCAGTTAGGAGAAGTGATCAAGAGCTGTAACTTGTATTGAATTCAACTCAGTTCTCTGTATTTGCTTGGACTAAACAAACTGTAAATACTCTGTATTTGCAAACTGACCTGTTCAAGAGACATCTGTAACTAATTAAATAAAAGACAATTTCCTTCACGAATGAAGCTCAGTTTCAAGTTCTGTAGAGTAATATATTAGTGCGGCAACACTTATATATTAACCAAAGTATAGACCTATCAGTGAGGAGCTGCGGAGTGTGGCCGAGGTGAACAAAGGGCCCAGAGCCAATGTGCAAGACCTGAAGAACAGGTCGAGAAGGCAAAATTTGAGAATTGTGGGCCTGCCCAAGGGGGTGGAGGGCCTGAGGCCGACTGAGTACTTTGTGAGGATGTTTGAGGAGTTGATGAGGGAGGGGGAATATACCTCCCACTATGTGTTGGACAGGGCACATTGGTCGCTCAGGCCGATGCCCCAAAGCGAATGAGCCACCAAAGGCGGGAATATTCTGCTTACATAATGACCACGTGAAGGAGGGGGATTTGAGCTGGGTGAAGCAGAGGCGAGGGACGGAATTCTCCGCAACGGCCAACGCCATCGTGAAACCCGGAGTGTCAGAGGCCGCTCCTCGCCCCCTCACGGCGTTGCGGGGAACTCGGCCGCCAGGCCTGATGCGCCGAGAATGGTGCGGCTGGCGGCGCCTAATGACGTCACCCATGCATGCACAGGTTGGCCGGCGCCAGGGCGGCCCTCCTGCGATTCTCCAACCCGGCCTGGGGAGCGGAGGAAAAGCGCCCGAGGTGTGGGAAGATGTTGGCATGAACATACCAAGCAGAGCTGCAGAGAAGGCGGGTGGCCTTTGGGGGGAGAGGGCGGCATTGGCAGCGGAGTGAGATTCAGAGTGGTCTAACCTGTGAAGTTGAGAGTGACTCACAATTGAAAGGATTTTTATTTCAAGGCGGTGGAGGCCTTAGTCAGGCTGAAGGACTGAGATGAGCGTTTGGATTTGTTCTTGGTTGGTGGGGACGGGGACAGCGTTTGTCTTCGGGAAGGCTTTCTGTTTGATTGGGAGTTTTGTTTTCTGCATCTTGAATTGTGGGGGGGGGGGTTGTTTCCATGAGGTTCGGGTTTTGCTTTTTCTTGTTTCTGGGTGAGGTTCAGTACTATTCTTTGTTTTAAGGAAGGTGGGGTTTTCAGCCTGTGGGAGGTTACTGAGGAAGGGATGGGGAGGAGGGGGGGTTCTGGTAGGGGTCATCGCACGAGTTAACAAAGGTTGGCTAGTGAACAGGAGTGTGGTATGGCAGGGGCCGTGGTTGTTGGAGCCTGGTGGAGCAGATTTTAATGGACCTGGGAGGGGTGAATGGTGCGAGGAGGGGATCGATACTGGGTGAGGTGTTTGCAAGAGGAAGTGAATGGGGAGAGGGGGAGGGGTTCGATGGTAACAAAGGGTAATGGATCAGGTGAGGTTTTGGAAGAGTTTGGTGAGTCAGTAGTTTCATTCGGGGTTTGATAGTCGGGGGCGGAGGTTGGCGATGTTGGTGGGGAAGAGGGTAAAGTTTCACATGCAAAAGCTGGTGGCTGGTCGGGGGGCAGGTATGTGATGGTAACGATGCGGGGTTTGTGTGGAGAGCGCTGGGTGCCATCCCGGATCTGGATACCCATCAGCCGATCGTAGGGGGGCATTGGTATAAGTGCGGGAACCAAAGGTGGACAGGTTGCAGTCGGGCTCGCTGACATAGTCAAGGGTGGGGACAAAGGCATTAGCTGGGCTCATGAAAGAGATGGTGGGGGAGTTGACCCATGGAGATATTTACACCCGAGGGTTCGGGAGTATTTGTTTTTCTTCCCGACACACAAGGTGTTTTCGAGAATTGATTTTTTTCTTGGAAATGTGCATTTTGCTGGAAATGAGAGGTCGGAGTACTCAGCAATGGCGATCTCGGATCATGCAGAGTAGTACAGTGGGTAGCACTGTTGCTTCACAGAGCCAGGGACCCGGGTTCGATTCCCGGCTTGGGTCACTGTGCAGAGTCTGCACGTTCTCCCCGTGTCTGCGTGGATTTCCTCCGGGTGCTCCGGTTTTCTCCCTGTTATTGAAAACATGGAAAGATGTGTCATTTGAAACATGGAAGTCTGGCAATATGTGGTCTGAGAGAAACATGAGAGGATACAGGGAAAGATCCCACAAATTGTTAACAGCAGCTGCAAAGAGCAGGATTATAAAATGCAGATTCTTTCTCCCAAGCAGGCTCAGCAAACACACAGGATTCTAGTATGAAGCTAAAAGCAATGGTTCACACTTTCATTGAAAGTAACTATCTTAGTCAGCATCTGGAAAAGCATGGATGAGGGTTTCAGTTGAGCTGGTTGATAAATGTAAACCTTTCAAGTTACAACCAAGTGGATTTTTAGCATTACGCTAAAAGCAATGATTCACACCTTCATTGAAATTAACTATTTTAGTAAGTAGCTGGAAAAGGAAAGGATGAGGTTCAGTTGAATTTGGTGACAATTCTAAGTGTGAAGTTCTGCCGATATCAGGTAAATTAAAGAAAACTGGAGACTATCAGTCTATGAGAAACATAATTTAAAGCTAAAATCAAAGTCAAAGTTACGAGCTGGGGACACAATTGGAAAATAAAACTATAGAAATTACAGGAATTAAAAGTAACACCTCTTGAAACCAAAGCATTTTTGAATATCACAAAGGAAGTTTGAACATCACAAAGGAAACAATGTAATCAGAGACCTGAGAGGTGAGGTCATGTCAAAATGAATACTTAGTTGTATTAGAACGTTTAGATCAAAGATACGTTTTGCAATCAAAGTGAAATAAGTATACTTTACAATAAGGTAATAAAAACTTAATAACTGTTGAAAGAGAATATAAGCCCAGAGACCAGAGCAGGAACTAGCAGAACCAGAACTCCGAGAGAAGGAGAGAAGGAACAAGAGAAGCAGAGTCATCTTACAGCCAGCTCGGTCATGGGAAAGATAAGACATAGCAGCTGAGCTAAAACAGCTAATACATCTAAGGAAGACTAGAATTTAAAGAGGAGGCAGAGTCAGCTCAGAGTCAGCTCAGAGATAGCCCCCTCTCATAGCTCAGTACACGGGATTGACAAGAGATAGCAACCGAGCTCACCAGTGAATACATCTAAAGAAGACAAAATTTTAAAGAGAAGATTGATTGTCAAGTTGGGCCTGAAGGTCCCTTCAAACAACCAGAAGGATCCAGAAGCAAGATCCTTTACCTTTCTGTAAAGAAAGTGATTGCAGCTTTTTAAAAGAAAAAAATATAATAATAAAATAACTAAGTTAACCTGAAACAGTGGTTTATTCCTAAGTCTACTTTACTTACTTAGCAATTTGGGACCCAGGATCTATGCTACTAAGTGGTAAGTAGATGAAATCTTCGGTGAAGGTATGGGTTATACCGGGGGATAACTTGAAAATATAGTTTGACCTGAATAGCACCCACCGAAATCTGCATCGGAGTCAGGGAGTGAGAATCCCTGGTCACCATTTAGAATATCGGCCCTTTTTGGTATAGGGGGAATTCTAAGAATAGTGATGCGTTTTCAGCAACATCCCACAAGTCCCGAAAGATATGCTTGTTAGGTAATTTGGACATTCTGAATTCTCCATCTGTGTACCTGAACAGGCGCCAGAGTGTGGCGACTAGGGGATTTTCACAGTAACTTCATTGCAGTGTTAATGTCAGCATACTTGTAACAATAATGATTATTGCACTGGATGGACGTAGTTCTGGAGAAGGGGGAAACCCAGAGGCCAGGGTGGAGAATGGATGTGGGGTTACTGGTGGACCAGAGCTTCTATGACAAGATAATTGAGTATGTTGGGTTTAATTGCATGGGGAGGTGGCAATTGGGAGAATGCAGACAGGGGTGGAGGCGGGGCCCGACTGGTTTCTTGGCGAATTTTTTTAAAGATTTAAGGATGGCTGGCACCGTTGATGTGGGAATGTTTGAGGACACGATGGGTAGGGGTGTCGTGTTGCAAACAATGGGCAGGCCACCGTCTCACTGTTCCTAAAGAAGGACAAGGAGCCGGTGGAGTGTTGGTTGTACAGGCCCATATTTCTGCTGAATGTAGACGCCAAGATACTGTCAATGGTGTTGGCGTTATGCTTGGAAGGGTACCTCAGAGGTGATTGGGGAGGCCAGACGGGGTTCGTAAAGGGAAGGCAGTTGTTCTCTAATGTAAGGAAGTTTTGAAATGTGGTGCTCTCTCAGGCAGAGTGGAGGGAGCCGAGGTGGTGGTATTGGAGGCGGAGAAGGCGTTCGATCGAATGGCATGGAGTTATTTGATGGTGGGATTGGGCCGAAGTTTATGGCGTGGGTGCAGCTGCTTTATAAGGAGCCAAAGACGAGCGTGCGCACCAATTGCATGAACTCTGGGTATTTAGCATTGCACCGGGGAACGAGACAGGGATGTGCCAGGTCCCCGCTTCTGTTTGCAATGGCTATAGAGCTCTTGTCTGTTGAGCTGAGGAGCTTGGGTTCTGGTGAGTGTCCTTCAGTGCAGAATATTTGTTCCTGTATATTTCAGAGCCAAGTTCTTTGGTGGGGAATATAATGGAATAGCACCAGAGATTTGGAACGTTTTCAGGATAAAAATTTAATTCAGGGAATAATGAGTATTTTGTGGTCTCCACTCCGAAAGTGGGAGGTGGTGTGTGGGGGGGGGGGGGGGGGGGGGGGCATTTCGCCTGGCAGTGTCTGATTATTGGTATTTGGGGGTGCAGGTGGACCAAAATTGGGCAGGGCTTCGGAAGTTGAACTTCACTTACTTTGTGAGGAGGGTGAAGGCTGATTTGCTGAGGTGGGACAATCTCCCTGTCATTGGCAGGCCAGATGCAGGCAGTAAAGATGAATGTTTTGCAGCGATTCCTGCTTTTGTTTCAGTGCCTGTCGGTCTTTTTGCCCACAGCGTTTTTAGGAGGCTCGACAGACGGATCTCCTTGTTTGTTTGAGCGGGAAGGTGGCGAGGATTAGGAAGGAAATACTGCAGAGGGGGTTAGGCATCCCAAATTTGTTGTATTCTTATTGAGCGGCAAATGCAGAGAAGGTTCGGCATTGGAGCAGGGTGGGGGGGGGGGGGGGTGGGAGCGGGGCTTTGTGGATGAGGACGGAGGCGGGCTCTTGCAGGGGTCGGGGTTACATGTGCTGTCAACGGTGCTATTCCCGATGGCCCCAGGGAAGAAGACGGTGAGTCCAGTGGTGGTTGCCACGTTGAAGATCTGGAGGCAGTTTAGACAGCAGAGCTAGTTTGGAGAGATGCCAATCAGAGGGAATCATGCGTTAGAGCCAGGGAGGATAGATGCAAGGTTTTGGGGATGGCAAGGGAGGGGGATTAAGGAAATGAAGGATTTTCTTGGAGGGCGATTTGCGAGTTTGGAGGAGTTGGATGAGACGTTTGGGCTGGCAAAAGCTTTAGGTATTTACAGGTGCTGAATTTTGCGAAGAAGGCCTTCCTGCTTGCACCTGCCTTGTTGCTGGAGGCAGTGCTGTCAGAGGGGGATTTGTCTCGGCAATTTACGGGAAAGTCTTGGAGGAGGTTGGGGTGTCCATGGAGGAGGTTAAGGTGAAGTGGGAAGAAGAGTTGGGTGGTGCTGGAGGAGGGTCTATGGTGGGATGTGCTGTGGAGGGTAAATGCCTCGAATACATGTGCGAGACCTGGGCTGATACAGCTAAAGGTAGTGTACAGGGCACACCTCACAAACTTAGGATGAGCCAGCTGTTTGAACGGTTGGAGGATGCCTGTGAACAATGTGGGAGGGAGTCTGCGAATCACCTACATATATTTGGTCCTGCCCAAAGCTGGAAAGATTTTGGAGGATTGTGTTCAGCACCATGTTGGGGGTTTTACGTGTGGACGTGAAGCCCAGTCCCCGACAAGCCATATTTGCGGGTTTCAGAAGAGCCAGAGCTGTAGGCGGGTGCAGGGGCAGATGTTCTAGCCTTCACCTTGCTGATTGCTCGCAGGCTGGTCTTGTTGGGGTGGAGGTCAGCTTCTCCATCCTGTGCCTCGGTGTGGCAGGGGGGTGGGGGGACCTCCTGGGGCTCCTGACCCTGGAAAATGTAACGTTTTCTCTGAAGGGGCGACTGGTGGGTTCCACAAATGTTGGGGTTTGTTCATCATGCATTTTCGGGAGTTGGTTACCATTGACTGTTGGGGGTCGGGGTTTGTGGGGTTGGTTTATGTTGTAAAACTCTTGAAAATTTCTTGAATAGAAATATTTTCAAAAACAAAATCCTTGAGGAAGGAGCAGTGCTCCAAAATCTTGTGTTTGAAACAAACCAGTTGGACTTTAACGTGGTGTGGTAAGACTTTTTACTGTGCCCTATTGTAGGACAACTGTCATGGTGTGTATTTGCTAAGGATACTACAAGTGTTATGGAGAATCAAACACACAGCTCCAGTCTGGTACAGACCTTGTTCATAAAACCGAGACCTGATCACATAAAGCCCAGCCCAGTCGAACAGTCGATGGTAGCCATGATGTGGAGATGCCGGCGTTGGACTGGGGTGAACTCAGTAACACGTCTTACAACACCAGGTTAAAGTCCAACAGGTTTGTTTCAAACACGAGCTTTTGGAGCATTGCTTCTTCCTCAGGTGACTCACCTGAAGAAGGAGCTGCGCTCCGAAAGCTCGTGTTTGAAACAAACCTGTTGTACTTTAACCTGGTGTTGTAAGACTTCTTACTGCAGTAGAACAATGGTTTGGCTTTAACAGGTCCATTGGGCATGGCCTCTGACAAGTACATGGGAGTTTTTTTATTGCTGAAACATCTGGCTGGGTCACTGTCTGTGCGGAGTCTGCACGTCCTCCCCGTGTGTGCGTGGGTTTCCTCCGGGTGCTCCGTTTTCCTCCCACAGTCCAAAGATGTGCGGGTTAGGCGGATTGGCCATGCTAAATTACCCGTAGTGTCCTAAAAAGTAAGGTTAGGGGGGGGCGGGTTGTTGGGTTACGGGTACAGGGTGGATACGTGGATTTGAGTAGGGTGATCATTGCTCGGCACAACATCGAGGGCCAAAGGGCCTGTTCTGTACTGTTCTATGTTCTATCCCAGTCAAGTGATCATTCTGAAGATTCAGGATATCAATACCTTTTCTTTGTAATTCCACAATTCACCCACTCTGAACACACCGGAATCCTCCCTTGGCCCTTTGTTATTAAAGTCAGTGCAGTAGGTGTGCTCTGGAGACATATTCAGTTAAACTCTATCAGGTTCTGACACTGCTAGCCAATATGATGAGCCAAATGGTTTCCCCCTGTGCATTATCATTCAACAAAACAATGAATATTCAGTATTATGAACAGGGAGAGAAATCAGTAACTGCAATTGAACCCAGCAAGAGTTAGCACCGGCAGGGTAGAGAGAGAAGAAACAGTAGAAAAGCTTTAAAACCTCGACATAGGCACACACAGAACTCTGACACATGTAATATAGATCATCAATTCATAATCATTTATGATTTTTAAAAATTAGTTGAGGTCAAATAGCAAAATTGTTATTTTGTATTAGTTGTTTGAGGTTTGAATGGTGCTGATATTACCCAACATCCATTGCGGCGGTGAATGTGCCCTATTCATTCCACAGGAGCCCAGTACGCAGGCGCAGTATTGTATCAGGAGCATGCGCACTGTCATCCTGCTCGAAGCTCTGCGAGCGCTGAAGGGGCTGTTTCCGCGGGTGAGCGGCGGTGGGACGGAGGGAGGAATTGAGCCGGGAACCGGGGGGAAGGGAGGGAGCGGAGGCTTCATAAACACCCGGGAAAGGCCCTCGGCAGGAAGAGACCCTGTAGGCCCCGTGTTTGCAGCTGATGGGCTTTTATCCAGATCGGGCCCAGTTCCATTGTCCCCATCTTCGTTCAGCGGGGAGCAGAGCGCATGAGAGGCCATCTTGGTGCCGTCACGGAAAGTAGGAGGAGCTTCAGGGTTCTGGTGACCAGGAGAGAAAATGTTTGACTCATTGATTGAATGGTCCGGGAGAACGGGCGCCCTCTTTTCAGGGTGAGGGCGGGGGGAGGGGAATTGCTGCAAAGCGCATGTGCGCCCATCCCAATAACAGAAGAATAAGATTATCAGAATTATTAGCAGTAAGAGGCCATTCGGACAATTGTGGCTCATTTGATCATTGTCTTAACTCCATTTTCCTTCAGACAATGAACCTTCCTCATCTTTTACTCCCCTGCCAGTAAAAATGGTGTATAATGCAGCCTTGAATAAATTCAATGGCCACGCCTCCACTGCTCACTGGGCAGAGAATTCCACCGGCTACTGGCCCTCTGAGAGAAGCAATTTCTCCTCGTTTCTGTCTTAGACACTGATTTTTAAACTTTCCTTGCAGTGGAAGATTCCCTGTTGAGGAGAAACATCCTTTCAGCACCTGTCAAGCACCCTCAGAATCCTCTCTGCTGCTGTAAGATTACCTTTCATTTATCTAAAATACAATCAATATATGCACACCCTGGCCAACCTTTCCATCATAAAACAAACCCCTTCATGCCAGGAATCAGCTTAGTGACCCTTGTCTGAACTGCTTCCAATGTAAGTGTATCCCATAGTAATCCTAGGCCAGGAAATGGGGAGAGAGTTTTTATGAATTTATATCTTGGACTTTGGAAACTCCGTTTACAGGGAGATAGATGGGGAGGATTTTACACACAGCAATCTGAGATAAAGAAAAAATGTTACTCTCTGACCACAATTGACATGACTTTTGCAATCTCATTTTACAGGGAGTTAGAAGATTTGAAAACTGTGATTTTTCTCTGATTCCAGTGCTTCTGATATCTTTGCAGCTGCAGACTCCATAGGAGGTTTTACATTTGAAATCCGTGAAATTGTTCCAGAAGTGAGTATTATTGAGCATTCATCTATAATTTAGAGTTTTTAGAATTGTGCTTTGTTGTCTGTGCTCTGGTTTCTGGGCTCTGGGGCAGGTTTGTCTCCTTTACTGTGGATCTGAATTCATGGGGGCCTCACGGTAGCATGGTGGTTAGCATCAATGCTTCACAGGGTCCCAGTTTTGATTCCCGGCTGGGTCACTGTCTGTGTGGAGTCTGCACGTCCTCCCCGTGTGTGCGTGGGTTTCCTCCGGGTGCTCCGGTTTCCTCCCACAGTCCAAAGATGTGCGGGTTAGGTGGATTGGCCATGCTAAATTGCCCGTAGTGTAAGGTTAATGGGGGGATTGTTGGGTTACGGGTATACGGGTTACGTGGGTTTAAGTAGGGTGATCATGGCTCGGCACAACATCGAGGGCCGAAGGGCCTGTTCTGTGCTGTACTGTTCTATGTTCTATGTTCTAAGTTCACACATTGCTCTGTTTCAGCTCTGCCCTCCCTCATCATCTCTCTGCCATTCTTCAACTTCTGCCTCTAATAGGGTATTTATTTTAACCATGTTTAGTATTTTACTGTTATTTCTTCCAATGTGTCTGAATGAAGTTGTCACTGCAACCCATCCCTTGGCTATGTGCTGCTGATTTACCATCTTTATCTTCCCATGGTCAGGAATTGTTTTTCCTGCACTCGAGATCATTTCTCTTCTGTCCATCAGCTGATATTAACCATCAAATTCTGCACCATATTTATTCCCTGGAATTGAAGATTTGAGATTAGTATCAGACCAGCCATGAAGTTATTAAATGGTGGAGCAGACTTGATGGGCTGAATGACCGTCTCCTGCTCCTATTTCTTGGGATGTCACAATATCTTGGTCAAGATCAGGAAATGCTGAGTGTCGATCTGTTGATCAACATGAATTAGCAGCTTCAGGAGAATAGGGAGGGTGAATATGGAGTGAGAATGGACGGACCAAGAGAGAGAGAGTGTGAGTTTGTACAGATGTGTGCGTGGAAATTTACAGCTTTTGGGGAACGAGCGAGGAAAGCATGTTCCACTGCAACAAGAATTGTCTGTTCTGAATTTCTGAGCTGTACTGACCGTGATGACATTTGTAAACTCCTTTAACAGGATATTCAAAGGGGAAGATTTGCAGCAAGAAATCTCAAACCAAACTTCACATTGAGATCTAACAGAGACACTCGATTCGTTAGCACGGGGGAAACCATCGGCCGTTTTACCATCCGTGTGACTGGAAAAGCACCGAGACACACCATGGGGAAACCGTGGAAATGTGGGGATTGTGGGATGGAATTCATTTTCCCGTCTGTGCTGGAAACTCATCGACGTACTCACACCAGGGAGAGACTGTTCATTTGCTCTCAGTGTGGGAAGGGATTTACTGTTTCATCCAACCTGCTGACACAGCGGCGAGTTCGCACCGGGGAGACGCCATTCACCTGCTCAGTGTGTCGGCAAGGATTCATAGATTCATCCAACCTGCTGACACACCAGGGGGTTCACACTGAGGAGAAGCCATTCACCTGCTCAGTGGTTGAGAAGGGATTTACTAATTCATCCAACTTGCTGACACACCAGCGAGTTCACACCGCAATGAGG
Organism: Scyliorhinus canicula; assembly: GCF_902713615.1. Lineage (NCBI taxonomy): Eukaryota > Metazoa > Chordata > Chondrichthyes > Carcharhiniformes > Scyliorhinidae > Scyliorhinus > Scyliorhinus canicula. The sequence continues at coordinate 458,651 of NW_024055820.1, read as the reverse complement.
CCATTCACCTGCAAAGTGTGCAGGAAGAGATTTATTAATTCATCCAACTTGGTAACACACCAGCGAATTCACACTGGGGAGAAGCCGTTTACCTGCTCTGTGTGTCGGAAGCGATTTGTTAATTCATCCAACTTGGTAACACACCAGCGACTTCACACTGGGGAGAGACCATTCACCTGCTCTGTGTGTCGGAAGGGATTTGTTAATTCATCCAACTTGGTCACACACCAGCGACTTCACACTGGGGAGCGACCATTCACCTGCTCTGTGTGTCAGAAGGGATTTGTTAATTCATCCAACCTGCTCAGTCACCAGCGAGTTCACACTAAGGAGAAGCCGTTTTCCTGCTCCGTGTGTGGGAAAGGATTCAGTAGTACATCCTACCTGCAGAAACACCAGCGAGTTCACAAGTAATTACAGGGGTTGTATTCTGCTGATTTCTGCTGCTCTTTATCACATCCAGGATTGAACCATGGTCATTATGACAGTTGGTGAAGTGGGAGATCAGAAGGTTTCTCTGTGGGCTGGCCAGTCTTCCAATGTTCACTCCAGTCGGCTGATAGTCTTTGAGCGAGAGCACATTTCCACTAAAATGATCCACCGGAGCAGATGTAATACATTAATTTTATCTTGGACAGTACATAGGAACATAAGAATTCGTAGAAGTACACAATTCGGCCCTTCAAGCCTGCTCCGCTATTCAATCAGATCGCTCCGCTATTCAATCAGATCACGGCCAATCTGTTCCTCGTCTCAAATCCACCTCCCCATCTGTTCCCCATATCCCTTTAATCCATTTTTATAATCAGAAATCTACGTATCTTCTTCTTCAAACCATTTAATGACTCAAATTCCACTGCACTATGGGACAGCGAGTTCCACAAATTGACCCAGATCCCTCTGTCCAACACATCTTGAATCTGCTTCCATTCAGATAATTGTCCTTTCTATTTTTCAGTCTAAATGGATAACCTGACACTTATCTACATTAAACTCCATCGGCCAAATTTTGGCCCAATCTCTGAGACTATCTATGTCCGTCTATAAAATCTCCAGGACCTGATAATCTTCATCCCAAACTAGTTGAGGAAGTAGCTCTGGAAATAGGAGATCCAATGGTGGTAATTTTCCAAAATTCTTGTCGACTCTTGAATTGTTCCTACAGATTGGAGGATAGCGAATGTAATCCCGCTATTCAAAAGGGAGGTAGAGAGAAAACAGGGAACTATAGACCAGTGAGCCTGACATCAGTAGGAGGGAAGTTGCTGGAGTCCATTATCAAGGATTTCATAGCACAGCATTTGGAAAGCAGTGGTGTAATCGGACAAAGTCAGCATGGATTTACAAAAGGTAGCGTGCTCTTTCCAAGAGCCAGTGCTGACTCAATGGGCTGAATGGCCTCCTTCTGCACTGTAAATTCTATGATACTCGACAGACAAATACACAAACTTCAAGATAATGCCGAGAAAGAAGAATGGAAAAGAAGCGGGCCGCACTTACTCCTGGGACTCTGAGGCTTCGCAGGACTCGGCGGGCTGCAAGATGGCGGGGGCGAGTCCTCCTTCTCCAACGCTGAACACGCTGCCGACAGCAGCCGCATTGGAGCGGCTGAATTAGGAAAACACCATCAGAGTTTGGCAGAGGAGCTGAAGATGTCAGTGGATGAATCTCTTGCTTATATGTCCGTGAAAATCGAAAATATGGGCAAAATTCTAGAAGCACCTGGATCCCAGTTAAAAATACGGTGTTGTATCTGTAAAATCTTCTCTGACACTTTCAACCAGTGTATGAGTCAAAGGTTTTACCCAAATGTCTTTATTGTCGAGGCAAACAAAGGACTACACAATATAAAATCAAACTAACTTTATTAAACAACAATATTTACCCTTGAGTTAACTCAATAACATTTACCAAAGCTGCCCAAGATTGGTTTTACTACCCGTAAAGATGACTCCGGTTGAGACGTGGGTTTGATTCTCTGAATCTTTCAGGCCCGTCGTTGTGAAGGTGGGTCTCACACGCTGCTTGTTTCAACCTCTGGTCAGACGTCTCGATTGCCTCTGCGTGGAGTTTTCGCCACTGGTGTGTTTTGGGGCATCTACCTTTGTCCCCCTCCCTCCCCACCTTTCCAGAAACATCTCTGGCTTCCGGCCAATGAGGTCTCTGGAGGGGGTCCAAACACCCACTGGGTTTCTTGATGTCCATGTGACAGGACACCGGGGCCCACCCCCCAGGTGTCCATCTCCGGTGGTGCTGCTGCACAGAACCTGTTGCATAAGCCAACGGCAGGAACTGTGGGTGCCCGAGAATCTGGCTCGGTCTGGGCTACCCAAAACAAACCGGTGTGTATGAAAGGAGCAATGATATCTTGATGTGTGATTGATATGGCAGCTCCAGACATGTTCTGGCAGTTTGTCTATGGGTTGTGTTTTGACTTTGGCCAAGTCCGAATTCCCATCAGCCTGCCTGAGGTTTGGACTGCAGTTTAATTTAGAGTGTTCAATTCTTTAAGATATCCAATTTAATCGGGATCAAAACTAGGCCCTGTCAGGTTTCCACAATGGAAATTGCCTTATCTGATCACAGCAATTGGATTTCTTCATTAGAAACCAGTCTATCAGGGGGCGCGATGGAGGCTCCACTGGGTGGCAACCATCGGTTCATCCCGGGGAACACGGATGGGGGATTTAGGGGGTGGCAAAGGGCGGGCATCAGCAAATTGAGGGACCTGTTTATTGGCGGGAGGTTTGCGGGCCTGGGGGAACTGGAAGATAAATTTGGCCTTCCCCAGGGGAACATGTTCAGATACCTGCAGGTAAAGGCGTTTGCTAGGCGACAGGTAGAGGGATTCCCTTTGCTGCCCTCGCAGGGGACGATGGACAGAGCGCTTTCTGGGGTGTGGGTAGGAGAGGGGAAGGTGTCGGACATCTATAAGGTAATGCAGGAGGTGGAGGAGTCGTCAGTGGAGGAGCTGAAGGCTAAATGAGAGGAGGAACTCGGGGAGCAGATAGAGGACGGGACTTGGGCGGAGGCCTTGGAGAGAGTCAACTCTTCCTCCTCATGTGCGAGGCTTAGTCTCATCCAATTTAAGGTGCTGCACCGGGCCCACATGTCCGGGACTAGGATGAGTAGGTTCTTCGGGGGTGAGGACAGGTGCACCAGATGTTCGGGGAGTCCTGCGAACCACGCCCATATGTTCTGGGCATGCCCAGCACTGGAAGAATTCTGGAAGGGGGTGGTGGGGACGGTGTCGAGGGTGGTTGGATCCAGGGTCAAACCATGGTGGGGACTCGCGATTTTTGGAGTTGTGGTAGAGCCGGGAGTGCAGGAGGCAAAAGAGGCCGGTGTCCTGGCCTTTGCCTCCCTAGTAGCCCGTCGAAGGATTCTGTTACAATGGAAGGATGCAAGGCCCCCAAGCGTGGAGACCTGGATCAGTGACATGGCGGGATTTATAAAATTGGAAAAGGTCAAATTTGCCCTGAGAGGATCAATACAAGGGTTCTATAAACGATGGCAGCCTTTTCTGGACATCCTGGCTCAGAGATAGGTAACTGGGTCAATAGCAGCAGCAACCCGGGGAGGGGAGGGTGCATTATTGTAGTGTTTATTCTGTAACTTTATAGTGTGTTAATTTGCGTTGTTGTTAAAATGCTGGGTTGTTCATGGGGATGGGGCGAATGTATATGATTGTTAATATTATTGTTATTTTTGGTATTTTACTAAGGTGCGTCAATGTTGTAAAAAATCAAAATTTCTCAATAAAAATTATTTAAAAAAAAAAGAAACCAGTCTATCATCAGTGGTGGGAATTAATAACAGTCTAAGGGCTAAGTTGAATGACTTAGAAAATTGTTCGCGGAGGCAGAACACCCAGATCATGAGTCTGACTGAGGGGGTGGAGGGCAAACGCCCACGGAATATTTTACCAACATGATTTTGAAAATGATGGGTGAAAGTCTGCTCTCCCTCCCCCCGGATCATGCACCTCGTTCATTGCGATCGACACCTCGTGCTGGGGACCCCCGCATGCGGTTATTGTTCAGTTCCATAATTTTAAGAAGGAGGAACAGGTCCTTTGCTGGGCCAGGGAGCACTGGGAAGGCCTCTCCGTTCGGTTACAGCAGGACCTGAGTGCGAACCTGGTGAAGAAAAGGGGGCAGCCTGTAACGGGGTGAAATCCATTTTACATAAACATTTCTCTGATTTGGCTCTGTGTGTCAGGGAAAAGGACCTTCAACTCTCCTGAAGAGGCAAATTACTTTGTTCAGAATCTCAATTAGAACTCTGTTTGATTCTCCTTATTGGAGTTATTCTGTGTTGTGACGTTCAGGAGTCTTACTGTGTTGTCTGGATATATCAGAGTTACTGTGTTGTCTGGATATATCAGAGTTACTGTGTTGTCTGGATATATCAGAGTTACTGTGTTTGTCTGGATATATCAGAGTTACTGTGTTTGTCTGGATATATCAGAGTTACTGTGTTGTCTGGATATATCAGAGTTACTGTGTTGTCTGGATATATCAGAGTTACTGTGTTTGTCTGGATATATCAGAGTTACTGTGTTTGTCTGGATATATCAGAGTTACTGTGTTGTCTGGATATATCGAGTTACTGTGTTTGTCTGGATATATCAGAGTTACTCTGTGTTTTGAGGTTCAGGAGTTTTTACATTGTGTAAAATTTAGGGTATGAAGTTAATGTTGGGTATCAGACGTGTTGTACTTTTTCTCTTCGCACTCTGGTTGTATTGTGAATGATATCAGTGTAAGAGTTTTTCTTTGAATCTATGGTTGAGTGGAGATCCTCCCAGCTCAGGATGAGGTTAGCTGATGGGAGGGACGGCGAGGTGCTGATGGGAGGGACGGCGAGGTGCTGGAGGGAGGGACGGCAGAAAGGACCCACCAGTCAAACCAACCCATTTCACTTCTTAACACAGATGTTAAACTGCTGGCTCAGGTCCTGGCTTCCCAAATGGAGCCCTGTCTCCCAATTATAGTGTCTGAGGATCGGAAAGGCTTTATTAAAGGCCAATAATTGCCAGCCAATGTCCGACACCTCTTAAACATTGTCCTTTTCCCCACCGCTGTTCTGGAACCTGAAGTCAAAGTATCTTTAGATGCAGAGAAAGTATTGGATAGTGTGGAATGGAACTACCTCGGGGTGATTTAGTTTTGGTCCTAAATTTACCTCTTGCCCCTAAAGCCAACATCTGTACGAATACAGTATCTTTATAATATTTTCCAGTATGCGCTGTTGCCTTTCCCTGCTGCTCTTTGCATTTGCTATTGAATCTCTGTTGATAGTGTTGAGGTCATCCGATGAGTGGAAGGGTATCTGCCGGGGTCGAGTGGAGCACCGAGTATCACTCTACGCCGATGGTCTACTTCTGTATATTCCAGACCCTCTGTAGATAACATAATGAGGATACTCACAACATTCGGTACCTTGTTATCTACTGTGTTTCCTTTTTGATAGGATATAATAGATTTTACGGGTGGCCCCAGAACCTTGCCCACTGGCAGCAATATTTGGATTCTCGGACTTACCGGCTCCATTTGGGGGTTGGGGTGGACGTTCTCATCTTTGCTTCTTTGATAGTCAGGAGGCGAATATTGTTCAGTTAGAGATCTCCCACTCCACCTAAAGCACCCACATGGTTGGAGAATATGATATTGTTCCTACATCTGAAGACCAAATATACCATTCGGGGCTCAGAGGTTCTACCAGAGGTGGCCGCCATTCATCTCAATCTTTAAATAACTGGACACGGTGGAGGATTAAGGGGGTTAGGGTAAAATGGGGATAGTTTGATTGTTGTTATAAAGACATATGTAAGGGCAGCACGGTGGCCTAGTGGTTAGCACAACCGCCTCACGGCGCTGAGGTCCCAGGTTCGATCCCGGCTCTGGGTGACTGTCCGTGTGGAGTTTGCACATTCTCCCCGTGTCTGCGTGGGTTTCGCCCCCACAACCCAAAAATTATTAAAAAAATAAAGACAAATGTATAAGACTTTTCTGAATCTTTACTTATATATTCTGTATACTTGTCTGTTGATATTGTTGTTATTATTCATCTTTGGAAATTCGGTAAATATATTTTTCAAAAACGAAGTACTTTGTATCATTGTTCACCAGGGAGAAGGACATGACAGATGGTGAGGTCAGGGATGGGTGTGTGAACTCTCTTGAGAACGTCAATTTATCAAAGGAGGAAGTGTTGAGTTTCCTAAATTGCATTAAGGTAGACATCCGGGGCCGAATGGGATCTATCCCAGGTCACTGCGGGAGGCAAGGGGAGAAATAGCTGGGATCTTAACAGATATCTTCATATCCTCTTTGATCACAGGTGTGGTTCCAGAGGACTGGGAATAGCCACTGTTGTTCCCTTGTTCAAGAAAAGAAGCAGGGATGGTCCAGCAAAGTATAGACTGGAGAGCCTGACATCAGTGATGGAGACGATTTTTGGAAAAAATGGGGCAGCACGGTAGCATGGTGGTTAGCATAAATGCTTCACAGCTCCAGGGTCCCAGGTTCGATTCCCGGCTGGGTCACTGTCTGTGCGGAGTCTGCACGTCCTCCCCGTGTGTGCGTGGGTTTCCTCCGGGTGCTCCGGTTTCCTCCCACAGTCCAAAGATGTGAGGGTTAGGTGGATTGGCCATGCTAAATTGCCCGTAGTGTGCTAAAAAGTAAGGTTAAGTTGTTGGGTTACGGGTATAGGGTGGCTACGTGGGTTTGAGTAGGGTGATCATTGCTCGGCACAACATCGTGGGCCGAAGGGCCTGTTCTGTGCTGTACTGTTCTATTCTATTCTATACTGGGGGAGAAAATAAATGCACATTTGGAGGAAAATGAATTATTTAGTGACAGACAGCATGGTTTTAGAACATAGAACATACAGTGCAGAAGGAGGCCATTTGTCCATCAAGTCTGCACCGACCCACTTAAGTCCTCACTTACACCCTATCCCCGTAACCCAATAACCTATTCTAACCTTTTTGGACACTAAGGGCAATTGATCATGGCCAATCCACCTAACCTGCAAGTCTTTGGACTGTGGGAGGAAACTGGAGCACCCAGAGGAAACCCACGCGGACACGGGGAGAATGTGCAGACTCTGTATGGAGAGTAACCCAACGGGGAATCGAACCTGGGACCCTGGTGCTGTAAAGCCACAGTGCTAGCCACTGTGCTACCATACTGCCCTCAATGTATGGGGAACATTACGTCACCAATTTGATTGAGTTTTTTGAAGCGGTGACAAAGAAAATTGATGGAATGGCTGTGGGTGTAGTTTATATGGACTTTAGTCAGGGTGCTGACAAGGCCACATGGCAGACTGGTACAAAAACTAAAATCACTTGGGATTGGGGGTGGGCCTGCTGGATAGGATTGGGTGTGGGGGTGGGCCGGCTGGATGGGATCGGGGGTGGGCTGGATGGGATTGGGGGTGGGCCGGCTGAATGGGATTGGGGGTGGGCCGGCTGGATGGGATTGGGGGTGGGCCGGCTGAATGGAATTGGGGGTGGGCCGGCTGGATGGGATTGGGGGTGGGCCGGCTTGGTGAGATTGGGGGTGGGCTGGCTGGATAGGATTGGGTGTGGGGGTGGGCCGGCTGGATGGGATTGGGGGTGGGCCGGCTTGGTGGGATTGGGGGTGGGCTGGCTGGATAGGATTGGGTGTGGGTGTGGGTGTGGGCCGGCTGGATGGGATTGGGGGGTGGGCTGGATGGGATTGGGGGTGGGGGTGGGGGTGGGCCGGCTGGATGGGATTGGGGGTGGGCCGGCTGGATGGGATTGGGGATGGGGGTGGGCCGGCTGGGTGGGATTGGGGGTGGGCCGGCTGGATGGGATTGGGGGTGGGCCGGCTGGGTGGGATTGGGGGTGGGCCGGCTGGATGGGATTGGGGGTGGGCCGGCTGGATGGGATCGGGGTGGGCTGGATGGGATTGGGGGTGGGCTGGCTGGATGGGATTGGGGGTGGGCCGGCTGGATGGGATTGGGGGCGGGCCGGCTGGATGGGATTGGGGGCGGGCCGGCTGGGTGGGATTGGGGGTGGGCCGGCTGGGTGGGATTGGGGGTGGGCCGGCTGGATGGGATTGGGGGTGGGCCGGCTGGATGGGATTAGGGGTGGGCCGGCTGGATGGGATTGGGGGTGGGCCGGGTAGATGGGATTGGGGGTGGGCCGGCTGGGTGGGATTGGGGGTGGGCCGGCTGGGTGGGATTGGGGGTGGGCCGGCTGGGTGGGATTGTGGATGGGCCGGCTGGATGGGATTGGGGGTGGGCCGGGTGGATGGGATTGGGGGTGGGCTGGATGGGATTGGGGGTGGGCCGGCTGGATGGGATTGGGGGTGGGCCGGCTGGATGGGATTGGGGGTGGGCCGGCTGGATGGGATTGGGGGGTGGGCCGGCTGGATGGGATTGGGGGTGGGCCGGCTGAATGGGATTGGGGGTGGGCCGGCTGGATGGGATTGGGGGTGGGCCGGCTTGGTGAGATTGGGGGTGGGCTGGCTGGATGGGATTGGGGGCGGGCCGGCTGGATGGGATTGGGTGTGGGTGTGGGCCGGCTGGATGGGATTGGGGGTGGGCCGGCTTGGTGGGATTGGGGGTGGGCTGGCTGGATAGGATTGGGTGTGGGTGTGGGTGTGGGCCGGCTGGATGGGATTGGGGGGTGGGCTGGATGGGATTGGGGGTGGGGGTGGGCCGGCTGGATGGGATTGGGGGTGGGCCGGCTGGATGGGATTGGGGATGGGGGTGGGCCGGCTGGGTGGGATTGGGGGTGTCCCGGCTGGATGGGATTGGGGGTGGGCCGGCTGGGTGGGATTGGGGGTGGGCCGGCTGGATGGGATTGGGGGTGGGCCGGCTGGATGGGATCGGGGGTGGGCTGGATGGGATTGGGGGTGGGCTGGCTGGATGGGATTGGGGGTGGGCCGGCTGGATGGGATTGGGGGCGGGCCGGCTGGGTAGGATTGGGGGTGGGCCGGCTGGATGGGATTGGGGGTGGGGCCGGCTGGATGGGATTGGGGGTGGGCCGGCTGGGTAGGATTGGGGGTGGGCCGGCTGGATGGGATTGGGGGTGGGCCGGCTGGATGGGATTGGGGGGTGGGCCGGCTGGATGGGATTGGGGGTGGGCCGGGTAGATGGGATTGGGGGTGGGCCGGCTGGATGGGATTGGGGGTGGGCCGGCTGGGTGGGATTGGGGGTGGGCCGGCTGGGTGGGATTGTGGATGGGCCGGCTGGATGGGATTGGGGGTGGGCCGGGTGGATGGGATTGGGGGTGGGCCGGCTGGGTGGGATTGGGGGTGGGCCGGCTAGGTGGGATTGGGGATGGGCCGGCTGGATGGGATTGGGGGTGGGCCGGCTGGATGGATATAGAACTGGCTCGGTTATAGTAGACAGAGTAGATGTGGAAGGGTATTTTTCAGAATGGAGATCTGTAGCTAGTGGTGTTCTGCAGGGATCAGTGCTGGGACCTCTGTTGTTTGTCGTATATATTAATGATGTGGAGGAAAATGTGGATGGTCTGATTAGTAAATTTGCGGATGGCACAGAGATTGGTGGAGGTGCTGATAGTGCCGATTATTATCAGAGGGTACAACAGGATGGAGATAGATTGGAGACTTGGGCACCGAAATGGCAGATGAAGTTTAATCTGGTCAAAAGTGAGGTGATGCTATTTGGAGAATCAAATCTAAGTATGAATTAGACTGTAGCGAGATTGACTCCCTACTGAAGGACAGATCTGAGGCGTTCAAGGCAGACGACCCTGTCCGATACAAGAAATCCAGGTACGACCTCCGCAAAGCCATCCGAGATACCAAGAGAGAATATCAAACTAAGCTAGAGTCACAGACAGACTCTCGGCGGTTGTGGCAAGGACTAAGCAACATAACGGGCTACAAAGCGAAACCGAGCAGTATCTCTGGCAGCAGTGCACCCCTCCCCGATGAACTTAACGCATTCTATGCTCGGTTTGAGCAGGTAACCAACAACCCGCTATCGAGTGCCCCAGCAACCCATAATTCACCCATACCCACCATCACAGTTTCCGAAGTCAGATCGGCCTTCCTGAAAGTGAACCCACGGAAGGCGATGGGCCCGGACGGGATCCCTGGTCGTACACTCAGAACCTGCGCGGACCAGCTGGCAGAGGTTTTCACAGACATCTTTAACCTATCCCTACTCCACTCCGAGGTCCCCACCTGCTTCAAGAAGACCACCATTATACCGGTACCAAAGAAGAACCAGGCAACGTGCCTCAATGACTACCGCCTGGTGGCCCTGACGTCAGTTGTAATGAAGTGCTTTGAGAGGCTGATCATGAAGCGCATCACCTCCATACTCCCGGAACACCTTGACCCACTACAATTCGCATACCGTCGCAACCGGTCCACATCAGACGCCATTTCCCTGGCCCTACACTCATCCCTAGAGCATCTCGAAAACAAGGACTCCTACATCAGACTCTTATTTATTGACTACAGCTCCGCCTTCAACACCATAATCCCAGCCAAGCTCATATCAAAGCTCCAAAACCTAGGACTTGGCTCTCCACTCTGCAACTGGATCCTTGACTTTCTGACCAACAGACCACAGTCAGTAAGAATGAACACCAACACCTCCTCCACAATAGTCCTCAACACCGGTGCCCCGCAAGGCTGCGTACTTAGCCCCCTACTCTACTCCCTGTACACACACGACTGCATGGCAAAACTTGGTTCCAACTCCATCTACAAGTTTGCTGACGATACGACCATAGTGGGCCGGATCTCGAATAACGACGAGTCCGAATACAGGAGGGAGATAGAGAATCTAGTGGAGTGGTGTAACGACAACAATCTCTCCCTTAATGCCAGCAAAACTAAAGAGCTGGTCATCGACTTCAGGAAGCATAGTACTGTACACACCCCTGTCAGCATCAACGGAGCCGAGGTAGAGATGGTGAGCAGTTTCAAATTCCTAGGGGTGCACATCACCAAAAATCTATCCTGGTCCACTCATGTCGACGCTATCACCAAGAAAGCACAACAGTGCCTTTACTTCCTCAGGAAACTAAGGAAATTCGGCATGTCCACATTAACCCTTACCAACTTTTACAGATGCACTATAGAGAGCATCCTATCGGGCTGCATCACAGCCTGGTATGGCAACTGCTCGGCCCAGGACCGCAAGGAACTTCAGAGAGTCGTGAATACCGCCCAGTCCATCACACGAACCTGCCTCCCATCCATTGATTCCATCTACATCTCCCACTGCCGGGGGAAAGCAGGCAGCATAATCAAGGATCCCTCCCACCCGGCTTACTCACTTTTCCAACTTCTTCCATCGGGCAGGAGATTCAGAAGTCTGAGAACACGCACGAACAGACTCAAAAACAGCTTCTTCCCCACTGTCACCAGACTCCTAAATGACCCTTTTATGGACTGTCCTCATTAACACTACACCCATGTCTGCTTCATCCGATGCCAATGCTTATGTAGTTACATTGTATATCTTGTGTTGCCCTATTATGTATTCTCATGTATTTTCTTGAATTGTGTTTAATTCCCTTTTCTTCCATGTACTGAATGATCTGTTGAGCTGCTTGCAGAAAAATACTTTTCACTGTACCTCGGTACACGTGACAATAAACAAATCCAATCCACCTGTTTAGGGAGGCTGGTACGGGAATTGAACCGTGCTGCTGGCCTGCCTCGGTCTGCTTTAAAAGCCAGTCATTTAGCCCAGTGTGCTAAACCAGCCCCTCTGAGTTGCTGATGATACAAAGTTTGGTGGCATCATAGACAGCATAGATGATTGCATTAAATTGCAAGAAGATATTGACTGACAGACAAGGTGAATGGGCAAGATTGTGGCATTATTACCAAGTGAGAGGTTATCTGTTTTGAACCGAAAAAGGATCGAACTGGGTACTTTCTAAATGGAAAGAGGTTCAGTACAGTGGGTGTCCAAAGAGACTTGGGGTTCATAGAATCTATGGTATGGAGACAGGCCCTTCAGCCCAAACTGGTCCATGCCAACCAAAAAGCTCATCTAAGCCAATCCCATTGGCCTGTATTTGGCCCATATCCCTCTGAACCTTTCCTATCCATGTATCTGTCCAAATGCCTTTTCAGTGTTGTCAATGTCCCTGCCGCAACTCCTTCCTCCGGCAGCTCATTCCGTACTATCCTCTGTGTAAAACCATTGCTCCTCAGATTCCCATTAATTCTTTTCCGTCTTAACCTAAACCTGTGCCCTTTAGTTCCCGACTCCCTAACCCTGAGAAAAAGACTGAGTGCATTCATCCTGTCCATGCCTCTCATGATCTTATACACCTCTATAAGATCACCCCTCAGTCCCCTACGCTCCAAAGATAAAGGTCCTGGTCTGTCCAATCTCTCCCTTTCACTCGGTTTCTTGAGTCCTGGCAACATCCTTGTAAATATCTTCTGCGCTCTCTCCAGTTTAATAACATATTTCCGATAGCAACACAGCCAAAACTGAACACGATACTCCAGGTGCGACCTCACCAACGTTCTGTACAACTGCAACATAACTTCCCAACTTGTATACTCAATGCCCTGACTGATGAAGGCCAGCATGCCAAAAACGTTCTTCAGAGAATTTGCAGTGCAGAAGGAAACTATTCAGCCCATCGAGTCTTCCAGAGCTGGATAACCCTTAGAAAGAGCACCCTACTCAAGCTCACTTATTTACCCTATCCCTGTAACCCAGTAACCCCCACTTAACCTTTTCTTTGGACATTAAGGGCAATTTAGCATGGCCAGTCCACCTATCCCGCACATCTTTAGACTGTGGGAGGAAACCAGAGAACACACGCAGTCACGGGGAGAACGTGCAGACTCCGAACAGACAGTGATCCAGCGGGGCATCGAACCTGGGACCCTGAAGCTGTGAAGCAACTGTGCTAACCACTATACTACCGTGCTGCCCTATCTACCTGTGACTCCACCTTTAAAGAACCGTGCACATGAACTCCAAGATCCCTCTGTTCCATGATACACCCTAAGGCCCTACCATTCACTGTGAAAGTCCGACCTTGATTTGACTTTCTGAAATGCAACACCTCACACTGATCTGTATTGAACACCATTTGCCATTTCTCGGCCCACTTACCCAGCTGATCAAGATCCTGCTGCAATTTTGACAACCTTCCTCACTGTCTACAATACCACCTATTTTAGTGTTATCTGCAAACTTACTGATGAAGGACAGAGGACTTACTGATCAAGGACATCGAGGGCCGAAGGGCCTGTACTGCGCTGTAATGTTCTATGCCTTGTACATTCTCATCCAAATCGTTGATTACAGATACTAACAGCAATTTCCTGGTTACTGATCTCCGAGTTACTCCCTACTTAGTTAATTACTCCAGTTTCTCAAATTTAGAACAGATTCCCAACCAGCCAATCAGATTTACTCTGAGGTAAGTTATTTATACTTACTGTTCCGAAGCTCCTTCTCCCTGGATTTGTGCCAACTCCTCTCCCTGCTGCCTCGGCCCTGAATCCCCGAGGTACATTATTTATATTTACCGTTCCGAAGCTCCTCCTGCCCGAGTTCACACCAACTCCGCTCCCTGTGTTGGTGACATTCATACCTGGGGTGTCTGGAAAATCATCAGGACAGTAACTGTCCTGTAAGGTAATGAGTCCTTTTCCCAATTGGCCGAGGAAGGCAGTGTGTCACAAGGATGGATGTGTTGACCGATTAATGGCTGGAGGATGGGGGCCGGTCATGTGATCAAACCTCCAGGAATACATTTAATCAAAGTTGGCGAGGAGAGTGATATCCTGAGTGATATCTGACCCCCCGGGGTTAATACAAAACTAGATTACACTAACGAGTCAGAGACATGATGGCACAAAGAAGGGCATTCGGTCCATTGAGTCCATGCTAGCTCTCTGCAGCAATCCAGTCAGTGCCATTCTCCAGCTCCCTGTATCCTCACAGGTTTATTTCCCTCAGATGTCTATCCAATTTCCTTTTGAAATCAAATGATTCATTGTGTCTATTTTCAAACTCCCTCACAGGCAGCAAGTTTCAGGTCATTGCCACTCGCTGTGTAAAAACATATCTCATATCACCTCATATCTCCTGTACCTTTTACATACAAACTAGGAGCAGGCCACTCGGCCCCTCGAGCCTGCTCAGCATTCAGTTGGATTGTGGCTGATCTCATTCCAACTTCAATGCCACATTCCTGCCTACCCCTGATAACCTTTCACCCCCTTGCTCATCAAGAATCTATCCAGCTCCGCGTTAAAAATATTCAGGGACTCTGCTTCCGCTGCCTTTTAAGGACGTGAGTTCCAAAGTCTTACAACCCTCAAGAGAATAAAAAATCCTCATCTCCATCTGAAATGGGTGACTCTTTATTTTCCAACAGTGATGCCCTTGTTGTAGATTCTCCCCACAAGAGGAAACATCCTCTCCACATCCACCCTGTCAAAACCCCTCCGGATCGTGTATCGTTCAATCCAGGCTTTACCCAAAACATTCAATGTGTCCCGACTGCTTGTACGATCAGTGAATGGAAACAGAGTTTCTTTGTCCACCCGATGGAAATCTGGCATAATCTTGTGTCCCTGAATCAAATCTCCCCTCAACCTCCTTTGCTGGTAAATTCTGGTAAATCTCCTCTGCATCTTCCCCAAGAACCTTCACATTCTTCCTGAAGAGTGGTGACCAGAGCTTTATAAGATTCATAGAATAGAATTAGAACCATAGAATTCCTACAGTGCAGAAGGAGGCCATTCAGCCCATCGAGTCTGCACTGATTCTCTGAAAGGGCACCCTGCCTCGGCCCACACCCCTACCCTGTTCCTGCCACCCCATAGCCCCACCTAACCTGCACATCCCTGGACACTAAGGGGCAATTTATCAAGGTCAATCCACCTAATTTTCCCTTCTTTGGGCTGTTGGAGGAACCCTGCGCACCGGGTGGAAACCCACGCAGACACGGGGAGAAAGTGCAAACTCCACACAGTCACCAAGGGCCGCAATTATAGAATCATAGAATTTACAGTGCAGAGGAAGCCATTCAGGCCCATCGAGTCTGCACCGGCTCTTGGAAAGAGCACCCTCCCCAGGGTCAACAACTCCACCCTATCCCCATAACCCAGTAACCCCACCCACACTAAGGGCAATTTTGGACAGTAAGGGCAATTTATCATGGCAATCCACCTAACCTACACATCTTTGGACTGTGGGAGGAACCGGAGCACCCGGAGGAAACCCACGCACACATGGGGAGGATGTGCAGACTCCACACAGACAGTGACCCAAGCCGGAATTGAACCCAGGTCCCTGGCGCTGTGAGGGTAGCAGTGCTAATCATAGTTTTGGTATCAATATTACTGTTTATGAAGCACAAGGTCGAGTTTGCTTTGCCAACCATTCTCATTAGTGTGACTTGTAGATATACAAAATCCCTCTTCGCCTCTTTCTCTCTCCTCCCAAAGAGGCCAGTTGGGTTTTTTTGACAATCCAGCAATTTTCCTGGTCACTTTTTCCCAGTGCCGGCCCCACAAATGGACCAGATTCATTCAGCTCAATTTCACAACCTGCCTTTGTGTTTTTGTGGGTTCTTTCTCATTCCCTGTTTTCTGTTTGAATCCATTTCACAGGGTGTTCGAAGGGGAGGATTTGAAGTCCGGAAACTCAAACCAAGCATCACATCAGGATCTGACAGAGCCCCTCAATTTATCATATCCTGAATATCATTGTACTTTGAACATGGAAGGAAAAAAGCATTGTTCACAGTGGGGAGAAACCGTACACGTGTTGTGTGTGTGGACGAGGATTCAGTCAATCATCAGGCCTCACAGGCCACAAATGCAGTCACACGGAGGAGAAACCGTGGAAATGTACGGACTGTGGGAAAGGATTCACTTCCCCATCCCAGCTGGAAACTCATCGACGCAGTCACACTGGGGAGAGACCATTCACCTGCTTCAAGTGTGGGAAGGGATTTACTCAGTCATCCACTCTGTCCATACACCAGCGAGTTCACACTGGGGAGAGGCCATTCACCTGCTCCAAGTGTGGGAAGGGATTCATTAAGTCATTCCGCCCTGCTTAGTCACCAGCGAGTTCACACTGGGGAGAGACATTCACCTGCCCCAAGTGTGGGAAGGGTTCACTGAGTCATCCGCTGTATCCAGACACCAGCGTGTTCACACTGGGGGAGAGACCATTCACCTGCTCAGAGTGTGAGAAAGGATTCAGGATTCATCGTCCCTACGGAACCACCAGCGAATTCACACCGGGGAAAGGCCATTCACCTGCTCAGAGTGTGGGAAGAGATTTACTATTTCAGCCCACCTGCTGAGTCACCAGCGAGTTCACACTGATGAGAGACCGTTTCAATGTCCAGACTGTGGGAAGCGCTATAAAAGGTTCTGGGAATCTGATGAACCATCAAGGTGTTCACACCGACGAGAGACCGTTTAGGTGCTCTTACTGCGGGACTGGATTCAGACGATCATGTGACCTCACTGTACATCAGCGAATTCACACTGAGGAGGAGGCCATTCACCTGTGCCGAGTGTGGGAAGGGATTCACTCAGTCATCCAATCTGTCCACACATCAGAGAATTCACACTGGGGAGACGCCATTCACCTGTGCCGAGTGTGGGAAGGGATTCATTCAATCATCCGCCCTGTCCACACACCAGCGGTTTCACACTGGGGAGAGACCGTTCACCTGTGCCGAGTGTGGGAAGGGATTCACGCAGTCATTCGCTCTGTTCACACACCAGCGAGTTCACACCGGGGAGAGGACCATTCACCTGCTCAGAGTGTGGGAAGCGATTCACCACTTCACCCAACCTGCTGAGACACCAACGAGGCCACAAGTAACCACCGTGATTGGATTTTGCTGTTCCTCACATTCAGGACTGAACCATGTTCATTTGGGTCTCTTTCTGCTGATAACAAACTCCACCCATTTACAGGGGCTAATATTCTGGCTAAAAGTCAAATAAATTGAGTTCCGGTGGCGTTCGTGAGCGAGCGGCCGAGTTGAGGAGAAGCTCCTGCCGTCCACGATATCGCGGTCTTTTTTGGGGGGCTTCCCGCTGTTTTAAAAAAAATTAAACCTCTCTGGGGCGGCCCTGCCTCCCTCGCCCAAGCGTCAAAGCTCCGTTTGATGAAGCCGGAGGGTTGGAAGGGTGAGGGGGAAGAGACTGGTCCTGGTGGGTTCGGCAGAGCGGCTGCATGTGGAGGAGGAGTGGGACAACCTGAAAGCCGGACCTGAAAATTTCAAAGGAGCAGCGGGGCGGAGCCAAAGGGGGGCCGAGGCGCAGGCCCGAAGCCAGGGTGTGATGTAGGTGAGATTTCCCACATCGGATCGCTCCCGCCATCGAATATGGAAAGAAGACTGAAGCTCTCGGGCCCAGGGAAATTCTGAGAGAAATACAAAAAAGAAGAGAAAAAGTTTAAAGAAATGTTTTTTTTTTCTCCTGTTTTTTTGAAAGAAGAAAATTTTGTTTTTTCTATTTAAAAAAAAAGAGAGTGAAGAAAGAAAGAAGGGTGGAAAAAAAAAGGAAAATAAGTCGTTAAAGGATGCGAAAAGCAGCGTTGAGGAAGGGTGGCTCACCGTTGAATGAGAAGACGAGCAAAAGTGCTGACAATATGGCGGAGGCCGGACCCACATGGGGCCGCACTACTTATGGTGAGAAAATGACCGAGGTGATGGCGGTGGAGCTGGAAAAGCTGCTTGTGAGGCACTGGAGGCTTTGAGGAAGGACATGGCGTTGAAGTCATTGGTGGAGGATGTAATCGCCCCGGTGAGGTGCTGTGGCAAAGACATCGGCTGAGTGAGAGAGCAGGGCAAGAAGATGAAGAAGTGGAGGAGGCCCTGTCGCAGCACAGCGACGCAGGTCACCCGATGGGGGACGAGCTGCGGAGGGTGGGGAGGTCAACAGACTCCAGCAATGCTTGAGTACTTGGAGAACCGCTCGAAACGGCACAGACTGAGA